>NC_051189.1:73462332-73745195 GCF_015220075.1 Falco rusticolus | reverse complement strand
TAATTGAAAGCCCACAGCTGTATGTATATATATGTATATGAGTAGATTCATACTCCTCACTATATACTATTTAACATTTATCAAGACTGATTTTCATCTGCCCTTTTAATACTTCATCATTTGGTATTGCTAACTCTTTCTCCAGATCCTTAATCAATGATAGCTTAAAGTATCCTGAACAGTACTGTGTTACTAGTAAACTCTTCTGTTTCATTTATAAGGTTATTGAAAGAATTTTTGTAGGATTTAGGGAGTCTAGAAGGAAATTGATACTATAAAATGTGGTACATAGACACATATTGAAAATACCATCAGCACATGTCCACTCATGTTACACTGGCCCTTACTCAGCTTTTCTGAGGCTCTCACAGGTGATTTTCCAGTTCTTCCATGTATTGTTGCGGAATTATTTTTAGAAGAAAAGTATGCAGTGGGAAAAAAGTAAATAATAAAAACATATCTTGATTCCACAGGTGCTTATGCTAAATCTTGTTTCTTTCCCTGAAAGAAAAAAATTATACTTCATGGAGGAGCCAGAAATCAGTACAAGAATTTACCACAAAGTGGAAGTGAATTTCTAGGAAGTAAAGATGAATCAGATGGACTGGTAGAATGACCATGGCAGACTTTGAAGTTTGGATGGCAAAAATGTTTCATGGGCACCTCAAATAATTTTCTGCTTATGGAGTCTGCCCTACTCAGGGATAGAAACTGAGATCAGTCAGTGGTATGGTATTCACAGGTACATACACTGGGGTGACCATAGAATATATTGCACAACTGGCTGTACCTTACATAATTCACTAGTTCTAGAAATATATTGGGATGCACCACTCTACTTTGCAGAGGGAGCAAAGAGGCATGAGAAGGAAGCATGCTACTATACTGTGAATAGCTTTCAAGACTTGTGGAGTCCCAGTTCAGAGTTTGAAAAGCTATATATCCTTATATAGGATCTGATGAAAAGATATATAGTATTTTAAAGAGACTGGAGTGGAAAAAAGATTATCAAAGAGCATCTGAGGCAGAAGTTTTATAGATCATAGTATTCATTTAGAGGGCATAGTATCAGAAATATATTGTGTTAACCATTCCAATGTATCCCTGATTTTGTACTTCTAATGTAAGATTTCAGCTAGTTGAGGTTTTCTTATATATTGCTGACACCACATATTCAGAAATCAAGTACAACACCTGAGAATCTGAAATCACTTCAAGTGTTATGAACTGTCTGTTTCTTTTCTTTTACTCAGTTTCTGGATGTTTTTGAACCTATGTGATTATTTGATGTTCAAAACTCAGCCCTAAATACCGGTACAAAGTACAGCCTCATTGATCTCTGGATGCTGCAGGACTTTGGTTATCCTCTTTTGATCCAGGAGTGAGAAAAACTGTCAGCTCTCTACACAGAAAGTGAGAAATGAAAAATTGTTACTGCTTTCCTGGTTTTATTTCCTTTAACTTCCCTAATTCTACAGTCCAGTGACTCTAGATCTTTTCTGTTGATGATACCTGACAAGAGCTGTGCAACTATATGGTCATAGTCAATAAAACCTTCCTAAGCCTTGGCCGGGGCAGGTCATGGAAGCTGTACCAAACCTTATTGTACATATCACTATAAACTGGAGAGAACAGGTAAACCAGGGTGCGTAGGGTGGTAGTAAGTGTTTCAGATTGCTGGAACATATGCAAATAATTGGTAAACATGCAACCTGGACATTAATGAGTGGCAGAAGGGG
The DNA here is from genome assembly GCF_015220075.1 of Falco rusticolus. NCBI lineage: Eukaryota > Metazoa > Chordata > Aves > Falconiformes > Falconidae > Falco > Falco rusticolus. Next base: position 73,743,456 of record NC_051189.1, on the reverse strand, counting down.
CTTGATTGTTAGTATTAGGTGTGTTGATTTAAAAACACTCTGGGAGTGTCAAGGCCACTTGCCAGGGTTTACAGCCATCTGGGAAGCAACCGCCATCTTTACCTTTTCTACTCTATGTCAGTGCAATTAGCGATCTCCAACTTGGAATAACTGAAGCTGGGCTCTACACTAGTATAGCAACAAGCTGTAAGGGGAAACTCCAACTCTTGCAAACAGTTAACCCAAATGAGTGACGCACTGTGCTAGGCTATAAGCAGACATAGAAGACCAGCATGTAGGCTATCTTTACATGAAAATTGCAATCCTCAATGATTTTAAATTTATTTTCCTTCTTTCCTATCTCCTCCCTCTCCTTACTGCTTAGGCAGGGCCATTTCACCTCCTGATTTAAAAAATCTAGCACCTTTTCTCCCTGTCACATGGTGACTGAGGATCTTCCCAGGGGCATTAAGAGCATTCTGGATTTTGTCACACTTGAGCCAGGATTTTATTTCTGGCAGCATTAATCCCAACTCAAAGAGTTAAAAGTATGTCCCATGAGCTCCTTTCACCATCCTTTTCTTTCCCAGACCTTCTTGTTTGACAGCAGTCTAAAAGGGAAGAAAAGTCCTAGTCTGGAAACTCAGTCCATACTAAAATTCAGCCTTAAGGAAAAAATGTCAAAAAGGCGAATTTGGAGAGTTAGCGATGCTGTCACACTACTTGCTTGCTCATAAAGGCAATTATACATGCAAGTGGATTGTGTAGGCATTTATAACACTTCTTTCTAGACTGAAACGCTCATCAAATATTTTCAGCAAAGCCAAATATTTTCTATACTCCTGCTTCATGTTTCATAGCACAAGTTAATGAGTTGGCTGGCACTTTGATGTTCAATGTGTTAGGCTTCATTGTAGTTCAGAATCTCAGACCCTGCTCATTTATGTCATTTTTTGAATTTATCAAAGGACAGGTCTGGTGAGGCCTGCTCACGGGCTTCCTCCCCACACTCCTCTCCCCCTCCAGCATGTTTTAGAGTGCGGCTGCTGTAGTGCAGTGAAGGGCAGTAACACCGAGCTACCTTAAATTAGGCCTAGTGGTCCCAGGTACACTGTGAGTTCAGTTACTGCACTGAGGAGGGAGTGCTGAGTTGTGCCAGGGCTGGAGGAGAGGTGCTGGTACCCAAGCTCACTCCTTCCCAGCTCACTTGGATGTAAGAGCAATCAGCCAGAGTCATGCCTTCATCTGCAGTGCAGCCAGACCCCTCTCCATCCTGTCCTAAAATGAATTAACTTCTGATGGAGTACTGAGTGATGAGGGTGACAGGGAGTCACAGGGTCATACTCTTCTGCTATATCTAATGCTAGATGAGTAGTACTGCAGTGTTATGAAGATGGTATTGTATTCTAAACACATCTTTCTTGCTTTTCTACGTTCCTCTTAGAGCTTTTTACCAAGAGATTTTGCAGGCTTGTTGGTCCTGCTTAGTCCCATTTATACATGTAAATCTACTGTCCACAAATTCTTTAGTCCGAAGTACTAGGCTTTGTGATACAAAATTTATTTTGCCACATAAGACTCCTCAGGTTTACTCTATCTGTCAGAATTGTGTCCCACCAGAATATAGCTGGAGGGTTCTTCCCTATTCTCCTCAAGGTAAGCATTCTGAAATTATTTTTTTTTTTAATGTGAAACCCGGATTATTGGAAATTTGCATTCAGAATTTCTGTTTCCATTGCCTCGTGAATGTTACAGGTTGAATGGCTCTAGTATCCACTCCCAGCTGTTCCTTACTGGAAGTGTATTTTTTTGTGAGGCATTCGGTGAGGCTGGTACATCACTGGAAAAAAGGTACACATGTGGACCCCAATATATAGACAAAAATGAAGGTTTAGGGTACATTTCTGTTCATTCTCCCCCATCCTAGCCAAAATATATTTTTTTCCACATATTTCCCTTTTTTTTCCAGAGGGGAAAAAAGCAAATACTTTCAATGTAAAAGCAGGCAGTTACAGAAAATCAAGCTTTAGCCCCCTGAGTGCATACTTGGGCAGATAACCGAAACAGAGAACCTTCCAAACACAGTTGCTTGACTTCCAAGTGAATCATGCTATTTGTATTGGCAAGACCAACCCATTTTTTTTTCAATTTTTTTCTGTATACTGAATTGAGATGACTAACTTTTCTCTCTGCGTATATTAGTGAACACTATTGTCTTAGATAGAAAAAATGTAAGCAAATCTTTTGATAAAATGTTGAGTTCTATACTGCATGAAGCAAAAAGAGAAAGCTTCTTTCATTTTAAGAAATGTGCATAGTATAATGGAAAGACTCACAATCAGTCTAAATTTCCTTTCCTTTTACTAAAATTTTAGTATTTTATCTTCTAATATGAAAATGAAAATAATTCCTTTAATGCATTTTTCTTTCAAATGTAAATTATATTTGTGTCCAGTCTCAAAGGTGAAAGCCAATGGGTCTTTAAGTTTCTGCAGATTTCCTCTTGGCCTGTGTTCACTATTTTTGTCTTGACAAGCACTGTCCCCATAACTTACAGATTTTATACATAAAGGGCTGTGGGAAATGGTGTGAAAACAGGTTTGTAGATTAGAGAGTTGGTGGCAGCCTTTGGACAGGTGAAAATTATTGAAAAGGACTGAGGAACTGGACAGTGAGTTTTTGTTGCCAGATCATTCTCAATCCAGTAATGAAGTTACAGCCTAATTAAGTTCATCCCTTTTCTTTCCACATGAATGGCTGGAGCACAGAATCAGAGCAGCTTGACATGCAGTTTTTTTTAGAAAGTGACCCTCCACTATGATCGTCTTTTTACTCTCTGGCATATCTTTGGCATTGCTCTTGTGTTCTTAGTAATGGTGCAGAAAAGAGCAAAATCTCCATGTCCCTCCAGCCCAGTCTTTGCAACACTCCAGTCTGACATTAGATATAACTATAGGTGCAGAATGCTGTTTTGATTAGTGTCAAAAAAGTTTGTTTTCAAGACTTCTCTCTTGTATGGATAGGAGATTAGGTGAGGGAAACACATTGAAACAGAAAAGCGAACATCGAAAACAAGAATTAAACAAATATTTGATCCCATAAAAATTTAAACCAGCATAACTAATATTTAGGGGAATATTTACATGTTGGGAAAAAAAAAGCAAAAACTCAAAAGGCATCTATTTAAATAACCGTCCTTTCAAGAGGTTAGATCAGCATATGCTGACAAGAGGCTTGTGTTGTGGGTTTTGTAGTACTCTTAGCCTAATTAACAAATGCATTACTGGCACAAGCGAGCCTGGAACAATTGCCAGTCAGAACACTCAGAGAGAAGCCACCAGGGAACACTGGATAGCAATAAAAAGCTATGGCTGCTTATTTTTAATTCTTTGGAGGACCAATTCAAACAGCAAATGTAATTACAATTCTGTAAATAGAACACCCGAAAGCACTCCTTCTGGCATTAGTATGCATATCTTTGATATTTGTTTAACAAATGATCAAGTAGCCCTTTCCCTATGTTGCTTCTTATTTAAAGGGTTTGCAAATTTGAAAAGCAGTGCTGAAAATACCATATAACTGTGCAGGCTTTCACTTTCAAATGCATTGGAAAATCACTGATTTGCCTAGTGAAATAGCCTGAATGTTACTTTCTATTTCAGGTACAATAAGCAGAAGAGGTAGGTTTGCAAATACCTTTTGTGTTGGTATTCTTTTATTTGAAGACCAGAGCCTTATTATGTCGGAGCATGGTAAAGCCAATGTTATTTCAAAGGGAAATGATAGCATTTGAACATCTAAATGCTAAAGTAAATGATGTGTTCCTGCTCTATTTTCACTTAGCACAAAATCAAGAGTCAAAATAGAAAGAAAACTTTGTTGTCCTATAAATGTGGCATACTTTCCCATTACCTGACATAGTGAGTGTCTCAGCAGGATGTCATCCTACTTTGTAGTTTTTTGTGCAGCAGGCAGGCTTGCTGTGGTAGGTTAATTCAGAGAAAGAGCAAAACTGGCTAAGGCACAGCAAGATGTGATCATAAATTAATAATGTTCAATGGACTGTGACTGTGAGAGCTACTATTGGTGTTTCAGGTCAGGATAATCCCTAGACTCAGTTTAATTTAAAAAATGGCAGCCATATATTTCATGTGCAAGTGGAAGAACACAGAAGTCTTATGGGGGATAGAAAGCTCTTAGAGAGATGAAGGCAAGTACTAGAGGGAGAAAAAAAGGAAAAGAATAATAATATCAAAGCGAGGTAAACTATCCTACCATGTGTATATAAGTACTTGATAAACACAGTAACATTAACATGATTCCTGTATTAAAGATTCATATGATCAAAATCTCAGATCCTTGCTAGGGTACTCCTTGTTTTCCTCTGACTTTGAGAGTTAATTTGCAGCTTTTTTTCCACCAGCCAAATAGGTGTGTGAGGAATGGTATCAGCTGTAATTAATATGTAAAAAAGGGGAAAACATCTTTAAAGTTCTTTTTGTGCTCCCTCCAAATTCTCTGCCTGTCCTAGTTTCATAGTTTTGGTTGCTTTTTAGGAAACAGAAGCCACCTGTCTGGCTACCAAAACCCATATTCATCAATTCTTTTAATTTGATTATTGCTCAACAACCAGTGCTTGACATTGACTTTAAAAGACACTGCTGTATTCTCAACAGTTAAAATTATACCAAATTATTTGTGCAGCAGGCACAAATATTTGCCTTGTGTTTCTAGGGTTTTTTTAAAGTCAGTCTTGCTGCTGGAATGTATTTACATTTCTGAATTTATGACAGAGAGGAAAGCTCTGTAATTTGACTGCTTCCAGTTTGCTTTAAAGGCACCTGTTCTTTCAAAGTGGTGTGGTGGGGCAGAAGGGAGTCTGGCTGCTTGTTTATCATAGTTGATGTGTTTCACCTCTGCCCAAGTCTTCACAGGAGAAGGGAAGACTGCTCTTTCATGACAACAAACAGTCTGCTCTGTCAGGGATGCTTTGGGAATGCAGTGTGGGGCAAGGCAAGAGGGTGGCATCACAGGATATCCAGTTTTGTTACTCAGCAAGCCACCTCCAGAGCATGCACTTCCTTAGCTGCTACCCTGTGGCCATGCTGTGTATGATGGCTGTGTTCATTTTTTTTGTGTGTTGCAAATCAATACACACCAAACCAATGCAAGTTAAAAATAACCTTTAAAAAGGTTGTTTGTAACTCAGCCACTTCAGAGAGCTGGTTTACAGTGTGGCCTCCAAAACTGTTGTCCTGGCACTGTTGAATAGGCGGTGAACTGGTGTGTGTGTGAGAACAACTGCTTGGGAAAAAAAGCTTTTTAATTTGGCTTTGCTGCCAGAGTCAATATATCTTGTACTCATGTCCTCAGACAGACATCAAACAGGGTGCTTGAAGCATGAAAACCAACAGGGAGACTTCTGAGAGGAACAGGAAGTCGGGCTGCAGCAAAGTCCGAACTCCCAGCCCAAAGGCTCAAAGCTGACGGATGGCAAGAAGCTTCCCTAGGGACTGCATGGGACCACTGTAGCTGAAGAAGCCAACAGAAAGATGGAGAGAAAAGTCAATTCTCAAAAAGGCAGTGTAAAGACTTATTTTTCTAAGGCTTCATTTCACCTGTTTCTCTTTTTCCCAGCAGACCTGAATGTTCCCCATTGGAGGTATCACCTTGTTCCGCTTTTCTTTACTGATAGGCTTAAGCTTTGGAGGCTCGTGGTCCACCCATGGTGCAGGGAGCAGGGAGCAGATTGCACCTCTCCATTGTCATCAGCATGGGGTCTCCTCACAGGGGACTGCAATAGCTCATGAGGCTGAATGTGAAGAGAGCATTTAGTCTGCAACAAACCTTGACAACACAAAGTTTTTCTTCCTCTCAAGTAGGTAGGTGGTAGTAGGGAGGAACAGGATCTTTGTGGTGGAGAGGCCAGTAACTGGCTGAGCTCACTCAAGGATATTAATACAGCTATGACAGGGCAGCACTGAGTTTACAAAGGAATACTGCTTTCAGTTGTAAAGCTAACACAGCAAGGCTCTTGGGTTAAGGCTGAGCATCAGAGACAAGCCTCCAGTACACACCTCCCAGGCTCAGAAGTTTTGAAGTTAGGGGAAGTGATACCAAAAGCATCTAATCCTTTATTTAACTTCTGGATCTTGTCTTTAAACTCTAATGAAACACTATATTCCCCAACTTGTCTTGCCTGTAGAGCTGAAGCAGCTATGTGGTATTGTTGTGGTATCTTCTGAGTTTCGATCCATCACTCTAGTTTGTGTTACAGCTGGAAGTGGAGGTGGTGGTCAGAGACTGTCAATCAACTGACCAGTGGTGAAAGCTGTCACCCCATGTGTGAAAGACAGGGAGTCAATTTGGTCTTGAAAGCATTTGAGCCTACTTGTTCCAGCTCTCATATGAATGATTTAACTATCCTTAAGAGATACTCTGGAGGTTCTATTTGTTTATTTTAGTATTTCCCATCTGTTAGTATTACCCATAAGTAATAAATCCTTATTGGGTGTACTTCTACAGAGCAGTGGATGTAGCAGATAATGTGTTTCTAACTCCTGCTTCTATCACTGACATATAATGCTTCCATTGATGAGTGGATGTGTAACAGCTAAGTGCTTCCAGTATACAGATTCATCAAATATGTCCATTTAATTAGGATCTTACATAATGCAGGGGTTTGTTTAGATCTGACCATAGCACAAAGTAAATAAGCAACAGATTTTTAAGAGCTAAACCCTGGTTTTGACAGAATGCAAAGTAGGACAACAATTATTTGATAGTAACCACATATGGGAATGTAGACTACGTGGGGGAAAAAAAAAAAAAAAGAAACTACAAGAGTTACAAAAAAATCTCTCCTTCTGCCTACCATATCTTGCCAGTAAATCTCCTCTCCTTCCTGTTTGGTCTGATTTTAGCAACATTTCAATGGAGTCCTAACTTGTAACTAACTGTGCAGTTTCCTCTAGTCCTTATGAAAAGTCTTCCTATGCCTCTATCCCCTCTAAGGTCTAGGTATGCATCAGATGCTTTCTTTCTTTCTCCATTTGTCCCTCTTAACCTCTTAAAACTTCTTTTCATCCTTACACTTTCAGAAGTTTCTTTTTATGCAGATTACCACATCTATTACAAGAGCTTTCTCCTCTTTTGCATAACCATGGCCTTTCAAAGGTGCTGAAGCAACATCTCATAAGCAGCAAATATGAAACCAGCATAACCAGCTACCCTGTCTCATTGTTGCTTCTGATTTATTTTGTTATTTCAGTGAAGATCTCTTCAGAAGGTAAAACTTTTTCCCCAACATGCAGTCTGGCCACAGGTCCGGTTACGACTTTTTTCAGCCTAACTTGATTTACTGGGATCTGGTTCTCTGAATCTCTTCTCTTGTTTATCACAGTCACCACAGGAGAAAAAGTGTTAAGACCAAAGCGCCCTGTCCTGTTTGCCCTTTTCTAGCAGTACTAGGAGTGTTAGTTGGCCCTAGACCTGCTTCTGTTTCCTGTGCTCTGGATGCTCTGATGCCGCAGAGCTCACCACAAACTGCAAAAGCCAGCTTAGAAACAGCCTGTCCTAAGCTTGGTGCTACAGGTGTCTGAGTTACCTCCTTCACAACTGGGTTGTTGGTATAAATTCAGAAGCTCGGTCAATGCTCAGATTTTCCATGCTTAATTGTATAGGATAAATATTTTCCATCAATTTCCTAAAGCTTTGGTTTAGGACTTTCTCTTTCTTCTCTAGCAGATACATGTTAAAAGTTTTATCTAGTTTGAAAGGTTTGCCATTTTAAGGAAAAAATTCCAGAATTCTGACGAGGGGCTTCTCTTGAACTACAGTTTATGAAAAACAAGACAGTGCTTAACTTTTAGGTTCTTTGTTAACATTTGCTGAGTGAACATGGAAAAGTTTTCATTATTTCTGTTAAAATAAAGCATAAAATAACAAACAGCCAACTTCATATGTAAGATATGTTATCTGAGAAATAATATACGATGGTCAAAAGCTGATTGTGCCTCTGATTCATCAAAACGAGTGGGAGTGAATAAACGAACATATACAGACAGACAGAATTCTGCTCAGTTTCAGTATTTCCATTAGTTCCTATTATATGCAAAAGCACACAGTTATATTTCAAATGTTTGTGAACTATTCATAGATCCACAGTATTTTATGGTGACCTTTTACATATTTTTTTCTTTGAGGAGAAATATGACAAGTATGTGATGTCAGGTAATAAACCTGTTTTTACAGAGCAACAGCCTAATATGCAGATGTGAATCTTTTGACACTTTTGCTTAAAATCAACGGTAAGCTTTTCTTTATATGGGCTTCATGAAAGATTGCTTACTTTCTTTTTGAAATTATTCTATCAGTTTAGAACTTGGGGTTTTGGGATGACATAAACTGGAGATAAAATAAACTGCTTCAAACATAATTCTTTGGGCTCCCCAGGAAGCTCAACCTCCCCCCAAATTCTGAGTAAGTCTGCACGGTTTCCTTTTGGAGCCAGAAAACAGCAGCCTGCTATACTTTTTTTTTTTTTTTTTTAACCTTTGCAATTAAAATGTAAAACCATAACCAGGTGAAAAACACCCATGGTTTCTTATCCCTAAGACTGTGTTCCTTACTTCACTGTGGACATTTTCATCTGTGAAGTTTTGTTTGTGTCTAATGTTCTATCAAACATTTTCCCCTAAAAATATTAAATACTTTAGCTGTGTGCAGATATTGAAAATTCCCAATAATCTTTGGCTCACTGAGTCCAGCAGAATTGAATCTATGCTATTTTGTCTTATTTATTTCCTAATTTCAAGTCTGAAGTTTATATACATTTGGAGAAGCAGGAAGTTTAATTATCCCTTACAGAGAAGACAACCTATGCATCTGGAGGAAGGAGTAAAAAGACTTAGAGAGGAGGTGCATCACTCATTGGAGAGATGCCACAGCAGTGTAAAAGGACTGAAGCAGCATGATGCCTGAATTTAACTATATGGTGTGGTATAGCCACAAAAGCGTTGCGTTGGGAATGCCTGGATGTATTAATTCATGAGGATATTTCTCTACTGCAAGAAAAGGCAACCATATAAAAGAATTTCTCTACTTGCATATAAGTTCTTTCAGTGCAAAATAGTTCTTTGCAGCTCTGGTTCCACAATGCTCAGGTGTGGGGTAGGACACAGCGAAATTCACCTGCATGGTATTGCTGGCAGAGTGTTGGGAAGAAGCTCTTGGGGCTGGGGGTTGGCCCTGGCCTGCAGTGCTGCGTGGACACCTCTGCCCATTGTCAGCCGGGGTGGAGCTGCCCATGGCTGCACTGAAGCAGAGCTGACTCTAAGCTCCTTCAGCCAGACCCCAGGAGGAATGGGGTCTTTAGATCTTTAGACCTTTGGGCCAAAGGATGGGGGCACCTGCTTAAAATGCTGAGACCAGAAGGGAGAGGTGTTGCAGTCAAGGGTGCTAATCACTCCCAGGTGATCCTCCAGGAAAGCTGCAGGCTAGAGTTACTCTTGTGACAGAGGTACATCAAGGGAGCATCGCACAAACCCCCAAAGGCTGGAGCTGTTCATTTGTTATGCTTCTGGCTGTAGTAGCTGTGTTTATTCCTGTGCATGAAGAGGCAAGGTCAGATGTAAACAGAGGGCTGGTAATGGCCAGGGACCAGCCTTGCATCTTTCTGTTTTCTTCAGGAATGGCTTCTCACCCATTAGGACAGATGCTGTCCATTCTGCTGTTGTTGGGGATTATACATATTTGTGAAAGTTTATCTAGCTAATTTAATCAGATACACACAGCCTCAATGGAAGACAAGGACTGAAGTTTTTTAGGTCTTATTTAATGGCTCTCTCACATGCTTTTACACATCCTTAATATGTGCCACACTAAATGATCTGATTTTCAAAGTACTCAACACACCCTCAGGTTAATGACCAAGGCTATCTCTGAATTAGTTGTGTTGCAGAAGACAAGGTATTTTTCCCCCTTTGTTTTCTGTTTAAAACAATGAAAACCATTGGTTGGCTCTGCAAGACAGCAATTGCAAGATTGTTTTGAGGATAATGAATTTTAATGATTTTTTTACTTTTCATTTTCAGTTTTCTGTGTGTTTGAGTTTTTGAGGTTTTTTAAGCTGTCCTTTCCATGAATTCATTCCCCACCCCTCCCACCCCCACCTCCCCACCTCTTTTTTTTTATTTTCTACACAAAAGCTGTCATTTGTCACATCATCTCATGACTAGAATATCCTGGTATTCCATACAGTATCCCTTAACTATGGATTACTAAATATCATGGGATACCAAGAAATGGCAAAACTGAAGCTTTCTTTTTCCTCTGGACTGTGCTGATCCTGCATAGGCTCATCCTCATCAATGGCAGGGTTTGGAAAGACTAGAAGATTCATATAAAGAAACATTTTATTTTTCTCTTCTATATTTCTTACCATGCTTCTCTAAGCATTCTCCACAAGTATCTGATAACAAAAAGATCTCCTTTCCTACACTGACATAAGAATGTTTAAGAAAGATAAGAGAAGCAGTTGTTGCTTGAAGCATCTGACTTGGTTGTGCTCCAAAGCACAAAAGTATATATAATGATGAGTGAAGAAACACTATCGATCACAGAGTATGGTGTCAGTGTGCTCAGTGGTTGTAACCTCACGAGCTACATCAAGCAGGTGTAGAGGGACATGTTCCCTGTCTTCTGCCGAAGATTTGGAGGGGCATCAAACAAGCAGGTAGATGGTTCAAAAGATACAAGAGAAGATGTTTCTTTTGCAATGCATAGTTAAATTTGTAACTGATTGACACTACTAATGCTATTCACACATGAAATCAAGAAACAGATAGAAAAACTAATGGTAAGAAAGTCCCCTTAGATTAATTATATACAAGGTTCATCCTTCCAGCTCAGGAAACCCTCAGCCCCCAGATCTCAAGACCATCAGAAGCCTGTTACTACATGATCTGTAGAGTTTGGGAACCCCTTGTTTCTTTCCCCAAAATTGGAGGCCTTATAGTCTTACCTAGGAATACACAGTTTGATTTTGTTGGGGATGACTGGGCTGAATGGGTTTTCCATGTGACCTAGTGTGGACATTCTTATGACCTTAACAGAATGTTTATCAAACATTTCATTATCTATCCCAGGTCGAAGGAGCATGACTGATGGAGACTTTTCTTTCTGATTTTTCAGGGCCAGATTTTGCTGTCACTTTATTTTTTTCTTACTTACCTCTTAAATATAAAATGAATCCTGAAATTTCCTCTCTCATAGACTAGAAGGTGACTCCTGGTCTGTGCAAGAACAAAGCTGCCCTTAAAGAATATCTCATCACTTCTCACTCATCAAGTATATAGCTGCTCTCCTTCTGTTTTGTTGTTGCCAGATAACATGTAAGTGACACAAAAGGAACAAAGAGAGGAGGCACACACAGAAATAAACTTCTTGTGGGGCATAAGAAATTTCATTCATCCTTCCCTGATCATAGAAACAAGAAAAGAAGATGTAGAGGAGAGATTTGCATTTGGAACAATCCTTAAATCATGAATTCCACAGTTATGATTTCGACTGTGTGTGCATGCTTATTGAAAAGAAGGGAAAAATACTCTATTTAAAATAAAAAAGTAAAATTTCATGTAATATATTACTAGCCTGAGTTGCAGAATGGAAACTGTAGGGAGGAAAATTCAAAAAGAGAAAAAAAAAAGACCACATGGTAAAATTATATGAAATTATATGAAGTTCTTTTTTGTCTAACACCTATTAATCTACAGGCACTTGGCATGCTGATGCCCTAGGGTGTAACTTCCTAGTTACTCTACTACTTGGTACCACGGCCAGCTAGAAAAAATGAAAGAAAACCTAACCATAGATCAGTCTCACAGCTACAGTACTTGGATAAACACAAGGAAAATGAAGGGTTGGAAGTGTTTTTTCTTGTATGTGCTAGTTAAATTGATTTATATCTCTCTGCCACTGAAACTCTGTTTTAAAACTAATGATTGTGGCTTCACGTAGAATAGTTGATATTCTGACCCACATCCTAAGGGCCTCCTTCAGTCCTTAGCAAACAGAAATAAAAATGACCCCAGGAGCTAGCAGCTTCCACTGAGGTGGTGAATCAATGATATCTTCTTTGTCCTATCCCCCTTAAGAAAAAAAAAAAAAAAAAAAAAAGGCATTTGAGCTTTTTTTCCCTTTTTCTTCTTTTTTTTTTTTTTTAAATAATGCTTGAGGGCAAACTCTTCTACCCCTTCCCCTTTTGAATGTTGCTGATGTACCAGGTTCTTTCTAAGCTCCAATAACAGGCCACTACAATATAACTGGCTGGGCTTGGCTGCCAATCTATAATGTTCTTGGCCATGATTAATCTGATAAATAATAAATATATCAATCTAGTCTTTTAGACAAGGACAAATTCTTACCAGCGGGGAGGCACGAGGCCTCTTTTACAGCTGCCTGTAGTGCTGGAATTAATTATTTAATGCTTAATTCTTCAGGAAATGAGAAAGTTTTGATTAATGTTGTCCAGTGTCATTTCTTGCTTGTTTGATATGTGTCAGATAATTTTTCCTCAGCAGTCGCTCTGAAGAAGCCAGAGGCTACTGTCACTGGGATCAGACACTGAATTTCTAGAGATTAATTGAAGTGAAAATTTAGAGAAACGCACCATAAGTGCTTGCCCAAGATAACCTTTCACAGGCTAAATTTAGCTTCCTTTGGTAGTGTTAGCCTCCTATTGCCCTGGTGTAAAACATTTATTTTTAATGCTGTGAGAAACCTATTTTGTTTCTTTGGATTTTTCCCTTTTTTCTTAACTCCATGTATGTCAGCACGGTTAAAATATTTAGGGCTTGATTCTCCTCCCATTTACCCCACAGTAATTCTGCAGTTCCATGGAGACCAATATAATTCTTATTAGTTTACTACAGAAGGGGATGGGTAGCTAGAGTCGAGCCACAAAATTAGAACTAGGTAAGCTTGGTATCAGCACTACCTGACTACCTGCAGATTATGTTAGCTCTAGCTCTGCAACAGAGTAAGTCTGAATGCTAGAGTCTTGTTTCTCTTGTTGTTTGTGTCAAAGCAATTCAACTAGCCTCGTCAGATTTGCTGATTATATATTAGTGTGAGTTAGGTAGACATCACTCCTGCATTCACCATGTTTTGTGCAAGATGAGGTTTCCATTGAAATACCTATACATTTTGGGAAATTCTTCTAGTATCTTTGCACAGCAACACATTTCTTTTTAAATGTGGTCCTTGGCTCGTCTGAAGAATATTCCTGTGTAGGTTGAAATTGTGGCATATAAATCTTCTCCTTTAAGTTGTGTGAGTATGAAATTAAGAGACCAATGCTCTACATGAAAGTTGTATGCTTCACAAATCTTATTTCTCCTCCTTCCTCTAAATCTGTCAGTGCGATGTAGTTAGTTTTGAAGAATCTCATCAATACAGAGAACCTGATACTGTTGTGACTGCTGCCAGTACTAAGATAAAGGACACAACATGGTATATGGTACTGGATGTTCAGACCATTGTTTTCTTTGTAGCTCAGCATCCTCCAAAACACTTATGCTGTTTTCCTCAGTTTTTACTTCCATTGTTGTCTCTCTTTGTTAGTAAATAAGGGCTGTATTTTACCTTCCTGTCTATTTTACTACTCTTTAAAATCCTGCAAGTGCTTGTATTACGTCCTTTGAAGATGAAGTTATTTAAATGTTAACACATTTTATCATATTTTCCTCTCACAAAAATATAGGTACATGTAGAGTTTCTTGTCAGTAGATTTGTCTAAAGGATAACAATTTTCGGCTAGTTAGGCATGTTTGGCTGGCATCTGTATACTTATATGTATGATTATGCCCATTACATAGTGCCAGTGGTAAAATATCCTTCCCCTCTACTCAGCACTGATGAGAACATGTGTGCAGCACTGTGTCCAGTTCTGAGCTCCTCAGTACTAAAGAGACACGGACATACTGGAGAGACTTTAAGAAAGGGCTGCTAAGATGATAAAGGGACTGGATCATCTCTCCTATGAGGAGATGCTGGGAGAGCTGGGACTGTTCAGCCTGCAGAAGAGAAGACTTGGTGGGGATCTCATCAACGTATATAAATACCTGAAGGGAGAGTGCAAAAAGGACAGAGCCAGGCTCTTTTCAGTGGTGCCCAGTGACAGGACCAGAGGCAATGGGCACAAACTGAAACACAACAGGCTCTGTGTGAACATAAGGAAACATTTTTTTGCTGCGAGGGTTATTGAGCACTGACACAGGATACGCAGGAAGGTTGCGAAGTCTCCCTCCTTGGAGATACTCATAAACTGTCCAGACATGGTCCTGGGCAACTGGCTTTACATGGCCCTACTTGAGCCGGGGGTTTAGACCAAATGATCTCCAGAGGTCCCTTTCCACCTCAATCATTTTGTGAAACCATCTGTGAACTATTTTTATAACCTTTCTTCCTAGTTTGTTACAGAGCCACATTTTTGGTATGCTGTAAGAGTTTTTATTAGTGATGCTGGGGCTATTTCATGAACTCGCTTGTCCACCCAGGTGCTGCACAGTTTAGATCTAAGGCATGGGATGGAGGAGGAAAATATTTAAAATATACCTGTAAATCATCTACATGTTCTTTTCCAGGCATGAAGAAGTATCAAACTAAAATGTGTTGACCTAGGCACCTTCACAGCTTTTGGCCAAATGTGCAGAGCTCTTGTGTCTGGCCTGGCAGGGAAAGGAAATAAATAAACTTTAGAATTGTGTTACCTGTCTAGGAAAAAAAGAGAAAAAAAGTTCCAAACTGGATATTGTTGTTCCTTTTAGTCCAGAAAAAATAACTGTTGCAAGGAAATTCTAGCTTAAGAGTAAAATATTCTAAAATCTTATTGAATTTTTTTCTTTTGTTTTCAACATCAGCTGTTTGAAGCTGTGTGGGAGTTGGGAATCTTAGAATTGTAAAACATATTACTAAGCAGGTGATGGAATTGGTAAACATATGATTAATTGCATAAGATTTTGAAAAATACATTTACCAGTTCTTATAATTATTACATGGGAATCATGCACATGTGCACATTCACACAGAGACTTGCCCACATTGAGTATAAACAATTTATATGAGGATGGATCCATTAAACAGATATTTTAACCTTGTGAAGGGATATAAATCATCAGTTTATGTGAATTTTTCTAATATCTAAGCACAATTTGAGCATTTGAAAGAGAGGCAATATCAGGAAATAAACCATCATATAAAAAACTACATTTTCTGATTAGTTCTTTGAATCTCAAGGGAATCTTGACATTTTATTTCACTGGTTCTCAAAAGAAAACAAAAAATGGCTTGAACTAGTAAAAATATGAAAATGAAACACTAAAAAAAATTTGACTAATTCTTGCTCACAAAAACCCCCCAAACAACCCAAAACTTAACTAACCCAAGCTAAATGGAAGGTACAAGAGAAACGTTTTACAATGTGTGAATGCAACTTCAAAAGTTGAATATGTTTAGGGAATTTGTATTTTCTGCTTCTTTCTTCAGGAACCTATTTGCATTTTAAATAATTAAAACATTAAAACTGAAAAATTTATAAATGAGAGCTGAGAAGAGATTCCTGCTTGGCAGACAATAGAAAAGAAATTATTACCCTGCTAGGTTTGCTTTAATGTCATATCTGTCACTCTCCCTAAGGTAGGTTCATTACCATACCAAGTGCACCTCCTGCCAACCCCCCCCACCCCCCCTACTCTTTTTCTTCCACTCCCTGCCACTTAAGGACTCTGGATCTCTAGGGGACTTTGATCTCATTGTACACACTAACCCAAACAGAACCTCTGCTGTTCTCAATAATTTTTTCTTAAAAAAAAAAAAAGGGGGGGGGGAGGGGAGTGAATTTGTGTGAAGAGTGACAGAACACTTTGTCCAGCGCAGCTTTGGCTGGTTGTAACAAGCGTCAGGACATTAGATGCAACAAAAGCTGGATTGGCAGTATCATCAATCACAGGTCTGACAGTCGACTTCAGTTTGTTTGTTCCACTCTGCATAATAAGTGATTGGATCAGGTTTAATTAGATATTGGGTAATCAATCATTGCCAACAAGGCAACCCAGCTTGGGATCTAGATGCTGCAAAGGGGGGAAAAAAAGCAAATCTCATCCAGGGTGCATAAATACTCAAGCATATAAGCACATAGGGCGAAGCTTCAGAGGAAAGGTATAAAGATGTCTGCAAGATGGCACATAATAGAATCGTTCACATCTGTACTACTTGTTACCAGACATCTGCAGTTTGACATTTTACTTTCGCTGCATAATTACTTTTCAATATAATATAATATACTGACCTGAGGGAGAAAGACAAAGCAATTAAATTATGCATAAGAACCTTTCCTCCCCAACCCTTACCAAAAAGACAAAAAAAAAAGACAAAAAAAAAAAAAAAGAGAGAGAAAAAGCAAGAATAGGAATTAACATTCTTATGGCTTTTTAAAGAAAAGGACAGAAAATTCTTCCTCCTGACTGCTATGATGATGAGTTCCACTGCATAACTTGTAAAATCAGCTACTCTCAATTGAGTTTACTGTAAATGATTCTTTCTACCTTATTGTGCAGTGTGTACCTATAGATTAATGCCCATGCATTGAAGTAAAAGGAGTGATAGATGAAGCAAATTAATCCCATTATCATTAATTAATCCCATAAATTGAGAGAAGAGTTTAAAAATTCTTTTAGAAGACCCAAAGGGAAGTGTACTTGCATTTTTTATAAACACATAATGCTGATGTAAATTAACACAGGATAAGATGTATCACTCATTAACAAGGACCTCATTACCAGAGCCCACTTTAATGCACAAGGTAAGGCATATACAAGGTAGGTGGGAGCAATGCAATGCCTAACTCTGGTGTTCTGCTGTCTAACAGTGCACAGTTCGCAGGTGAATGCATTACACTTCTATACAACATGTGGGGAGAGCTCTGTAAGAAAGCATGTTTAGGGAAGCTGGTAAGCTGGTAGAGCAGCAGCAGCATGAAATGTTGAGAGTCAAACCCCATAAAATTTCACTAGAGCCAGGGTGAGTGTCCTACCCACTGGTATCTAGTGTTGTTTTCCTTCTTCTCTTCCACTGAATATTTAGGTATCTTGTAGAAATTCCAAGAGCTGCAGCAAAAGAATCTGCATCATAGGGTACAGGATCAGGAAGGATTGCTGCCTATATCCTGGATAAAAGTTTCAGCTAGGGCTGGTTTAAGTGGTTTATTTTTGGTTTATCTGGCCTGGCATTTGTATTCTGACAGCTGAGCACTCCAAAGATGTCTATGGCCTCAGTTAGGCAAGACGCTCTGCTGGGTAGATACTATCAAAGGAAACTGGTCATACTGAAAGGACCAGTCTGTTTACAGGATGTGACAGTAACTGTTGTCCTTTAGACCTTTAAACATATTTGGGGAAGAAGCCTACCAGAGACCTACTAAGACCTCATATATTGAAAACGTTGGTTTGCATTCCCTTTTCCACAGCTCTCATTGCCAGTTTTCAGCTTTGCAGTATGAGTGGAGAAAAGGTAGACAATATGGCCAGGCACGGTACCTTTTTGTTGAAGATCTGTCAATATGGAGAAAAGAATTCAAGCTTTATTAATCCAAAAAAGTGCAACCAAAAATGGGCATGTGCAAGCAGCCTAGTTGATTAAAGCAACAAGCTTGTAGATTTGTGGTATGGTCTGGAGTTTGCAGGTGTTTTCTGGTCAGCATGGAAAAAATATCTGAGCTTTTATATTACGGAACCAACTATAAAAAGGAAGGAAAAGGAAGGCTACAATAGACTTTGCTCAGCTGCGATGTGCTACATTGAACAATGTTTCATGTTTGACACACACTTTAACCTGACACCATTGTAGTGATAGCCTGAGTGTTTTGTCCACTGCAGAAAGCTTTTATCTTGATTTGTTGTGTTATGTATTGCACATTTTATGATGTATCTGGATCAGCTGCCATAATTCCCAGACCTGGGAGTAGCCATCAAATTATCAGAGTCAGCCATCGTGTCATTCTGAAGAGATAGTCTCCTCTGACTCCTCTTCAGTCTCCTCAGCTGTAAATCTGGGATGGGCCAAGCTTTTCTCAGACACCCTGAAAACCGAATGTATTTTCTTGCTGTGACTAGTGAGATTGGACTCCTGCATAATATTTACAGTGCAACTTCCTAACATCCAAGGCCCCCTTAATTTGCTTCTCTTGATTCTCTTCAAACTCACCAAGTTTGAAGCCAGAGCCAGTGGTGCTTCTAGTTGACTTTGCTATTATTGCAGGGTGTTGTTATATCTGATGCAGCTGCCCCACATTGAGTGATAGCTTCCAGCAAAGTAGACAGCTTTAACTTGATATGAAGAAATAAGAAGTTAATCATTCTGTTAATTGAGTAACTGTTCACTGGTAGCATTTACAAAAACGTGTACCTGCTTTTGTTTTATGGCCTGGATTTGGATTTCCCTGCAGAAGAGGTAACAAAAAATTCTGAAATATGCCTTTTCCCTTTGTCAGAACAAGGGCCTGTATATTTTTTAGAAGGACCATAGAATTTATTGGCCTATAGGACACAATCAAGGAAGGGAGATCTCAGTCTGCTGAACTTCGTCCCCTGCTCTGGCAAGCCATCACGTGCACTGTTGTCATGTACAGTGTGTGTATGACCTCCAGCCTTTGTAGCAAAACTCACTGGAAATGTAGATTGTTCATTCATGGGATATTAGCTAGCTGAGGATGTGTAGAGTATTATGGCCATATGAAACCTTTAACAATTACTTGTCTAAATACCTGATAATTTTCATAAAACCACTTACATTCTACCTAAAAGTAAAGGTTTATGATTTTGCATAGTACTGACATTTCTGTTTCAGCCTGAAGTCCCAAACTTCTTTAAGTATAGATGTTCATTAATTGTCCTCAGCTGCCTAATACTGTCAAAATATTAAAGTGGAACATTTCAGTAGTTCTGAAACTAAGTGAGTCTGGGTTTTTTTTCTGAAATTTCTTCTAGGCAGGGTTATATAAAGCAGGTTCTTATGCATGGATGGATTTTCATCACTGCTCATGTGCAGAGCTGCCTTTCCTAACCTGGAATCAATTTACAAAGTGTTTTACATGACTTGGAAAGATAGTAGTGACTAAGAAGAGGGAGAAACTGTGTTGAGAGGCCCAGTGCAATCTGCTTGGCAGTCCTGGAAATCTTTTGAGTATATCATGACATGAAAACGTTTGCCAAACTGTACAAGACCTGAAGATCCTGGGAATTTGGGCTGCAGATCCCCCATCAGACTGCCACTCAGGCTTCTGAGGAGTCAAATGGATAAGCAGGCATGAGACCTGACTGAATTGGGTTGTAACCTCATCTAATTCAAGCCTTCTCTGTGAAGTGCTTGTGCTGTAACCAGTCTAAGAGATCAGTCAGTCAAAAGGAAACACAGCCTTTTGAAGAGCTTTTCAAAAGCTTGTTTTATTATCACCAGCATTACTACTAGTGCAACAAGTACTATACCATTTCTGTCCCAGGGCTCAAATAAAGACCAGCGGCCCATTTTGCTAGGCTTGAGACAGATCTCCTAGGGCACATGCTGTCTCTTTCACAGTAACTTTGTCGGAGTTCATACACAGTACCACAGATAATTTGGTCTCTAATCCATCTGTTAACTGTTCAAATTCACATGACTTCATGTTATTCAGAAATTCTGCGACAAAATAATCTGTTAGCTCATCTTAGACTCCCTTTATTCCTTGACACTGTATAGAGATGGCTTCTTTTTCTCTTCTTGCTGCTCCACTGCAAGTAATCATACAGCCTGTGAAAGGAGCTCTGCCCACAGATTCCTCTGATTCTTATTCCTTTTTCCTGAAAAGGACTTTCACAGCTGTAAACACAGAAATGGCACTTTCATTGACATTTCTCTGGCAATATCTACTTCGAAAGCATGGGGAAAAACGCATTCATGCAAGGTCTCCTTGAAACTGACATTATTGTTTTAGTGAAAGAGAAAATAGATGAAACAGAGTATGGACAAAACAGTGAATGCTTGTTAGAAAACAAAAATAAAGTGGGGGAAAATATTTTCATAATTTATTTACTAATTCAGTCAAGTTAGACCTTACTGGGGACTGAATTATAGCAGCATTCTTTTCAGGGAGAAAATTGGTTTTCTGTCAACAGTGTCTCACAAGATAATTTTACAAACATCTTGCAAATAAAATTGTCATAATTTCACAGTATTTGAAAAACAAGGCAGAGGGAGGGTTAGTTGATTGTCAAGTTTTTATAACTCTGGCCTGGCTTTCTTTAGCAAAGACCTCTTTAGAACTCTGTACTTCAGTATGTTTTACAGTGAATTATTTGCGATCCCAGGTGTCTTATATTTTTGTGATCCCCTTTACCTTTTTCCTATTTGCATTTATATATATGTCTTGCCTATGTACAAATCCAGAAAAAAATAACCTGAGCTGGCAGTGTGTACACTTCCAAGAGATTCCCACTTTAAATATCTTCCCTCTGGGCCATATGGTTTAAAGATATCTCTGACTGTCCTCAGAGCTCATTTTCTTTAATCCTGGATTAGCCTTGTTGCCCTTCTTTACCTTTTCAAGTACTGCAAAATCTCTCCCCTACCTCCCCCCAATGCAGTAAGGAGAAAAGAACATAATACTCAAAACGATTTAAATTTTGACCAAAGCAATTCATAATCTCAGCATATCCTCCCTGGATTTCTAAACTTGCCTAACATTTCATTGGCCTATGCGGGAGAATGCTTTTTCTACAGTATCTTGACATTTTCAGAGAGGTGACAATTGCATCAAGGTCTTTATGGTGTCTCCAGCAATCTTGTCTGTCTTGAACGTTCTTGTATAAAAACTGACCATATATCCAGTGGCCATGTACACAAACAATAGCAGTTAATTTGTTTAAACAGATATTTACTAATTGTAATCACTGGTTACCAGCACCAAGCTGTAGATGATGTAGGTGTAACACTCAGAAGTCACTTGGGCATTTCCAAAGATGATACTGAAGCAAGATCTCTGGCAGTAGAACAAGTGTTTCTTGTTTGGGATCAAGAAAAAAAAAAATGTAGTAAAGGGTATTCAAATAGAGATGTGTTATATAATGCTTTGTGAATGCCAGATATATTAAATGGAATTTCTGAGGTTTTATACTCCTTTTTCTAATCTAGAATAGTAACGAGAGGATTAAAGATTGCTTCCATAAATCCTACTCCTTACACTGACTTTAAAAATACCTTTTAGAAAAGCATTCATCTTCTCCCTGCAAGTGCAGAATTGCTGAATGACACTCAAATATTAACAAGCAACACTTTCAAATTATGTGGCTCCAGCTTAATAATGAAGACCCTCATATCATGAAAAATCACTGGCAAAACAAAAATCATACTTTTTCAAAACCATCAAAATAACTGTCAGTCTGCAGTGGTGGTGATGGCTTGAGCAATTATTTTTAATGGAAGATTGTAAATACCTGCCAGAATCCTGCATCGCAGTGAACACACTCTCAGAAACAACTATTTCACTTTTTTAAGGAAAAAAAGAAAACACAAAAAAACAGACATAAAAAAGAGCAAAAATAGCAGCATTTAAACCAAACTGACCAGTCAGGAGAAAATTAAAAAAAATCCTATATGTAACACACAGAACATGCCTTCATGTCTGCTGTTACCTGTGCATATGAAATTACATTCAGTGTTTACAAATGTATAAATGTCTTGACATATTTAGCCTGATTTTGGTAAATATTACTTCATAAGGTGGATGGTCTCCTTGCTAACTCCCCCTCTCTTTATTGAAGTTTGCAGGAAATGATTTTGTGATGCTACAGAGGAGAGCAGGGCTCTAAGGTGTAGGTAAGTGAGCAAGAGAGATGTGAAAAAGAAGAAGCTGGGTGAGATTTTGCACTCTTGCCACCAAGCCAGCAGCCGGCGTAGATGAGACAGTGTTACAAATTTAGAACAGCTGCCAACTAATGTTTGATCAGGGATAAAATATGCCGAGGTGACAACATCTTGCTCCCCTGCATTTCAGGGACTATCATTAAAAATGCAGCAAGGCTCGTACAGGCCCAGAAGGTCCTATGTTCTCTCAAGATACAAGGGAGAGAGACAAGTTCACAAGATGTCAAGAACAATATCCATTTGTGTTTACTATGCAAACCCGCTGAGTAACCTTTCTATGCATGTTTGTACTAAGGACCATTGAGACTTTAGGGGGAAAAAAGGGCTGCTTAGAACGAGAGGAGAGGCAGCCAAGGAGGAACAAATAGGCAGAGAGACGTGTGTTTGGGAAGCAGAAAGACACCACTGCTGGGTAACTGGCTTCTCTAGGGGGAAAGAAAGGAAGAAGAAATGCAAGCTTAAAAGATGTATATATTTATACACAAACACAGCTAGAAAATCTGCAGCAGAACTACAAGGTAGTGTCCGTGGCCCCTTCCCTCCTTCCCTTTTAATAATATATTGATGTAAGCAGCTTGCGCATGCCAAACAAATTCTCTACATAAAAAGTCAACTGTCGGAAGGAGGCTCATCAATCTGGCAAAGTGCACTCAGGTAGAACGCCTCTCGGGGAGCCCACCCCAGCAGCCATGCTGCTCGAGGGAAAGGGATTGCTCCAGCTGATGGGCTCATAAATGTTCATTAAAGAGTCTTTCCGCCAGTTTACAGAAAAAGCAGCTGTTTTTCAGGAACACTGGTAATTTATTTCTCAGTGATATTATGGAAAGCTGTTGTAGATAATTTAACTGTAGGAAGTTTTTCTGTTAAAATGGCAGAGACAGCTAGCCAAGTTCACTCAATCAGCACCTTCTTACTAGTACAGCAACCATGGCAAATTCGGAGATGTTTAGTTTGGGATCCTTTGCTGCAGTTCTCTAGGAGGCATGTTATGTAGTGGTTCCCACATTTCTCACATTGTCTCATCATTTGTTCTTCTCCATAGTGGAGGGAGAAGAGGAAATGTATTTATTTTTCTGCTGCAGCTATGATTTCCCCATGGATGACAAAGAGATAAGCAGATTTAGGAGTGCTATGCAAAGTTGTCAAGCAACTACAAAAGGCACAGTTAACATAGCTGAATTAAGAAACACATGTTTTATCTTTAGCTATGATCTAAAATCACTTCTCTTACTAATTGTGGGATTGCTCTCCTTCCTCCTGAAGCTAGTGGTGAAGATTCTATTTCCTGCATAGAAGATGTCACATGAATTAACTAGATATTTTCCCTAATTGTTTAATGTTTTAGAAAATGAGGTCTGTGCTTTGTTTTAATGTTTTAACATTGTAGAGGCTGTAGTAGTAATTTATAGCAAGAACTTTGTGTGTGTGGTGGGAGAAGAGCCTTTTAGAGTAGGAACTAAAATAGTAAGATGAGATCCTACTTTCTTTTTTTGATAGACTTCTTAAAAATAACTTTTAACATTTTCATAGACTTAAAATAGAGTGGTTAGCTTAGTAAGCCAGTTAGGTAAAGATTGCAGGTTCGCATGAATGGTTTACCATCCACATTTTAGGAAAAGAAGCAAAAAAAAAGTTTACATTTGTTTTTTTAAAAAGAATAATGTCAGTGAAAGTGTTTCCACTGTAAGATGGTTACTGTAAGAAGTATGGTAAACCAGCATGAGTGCTAATAGAATTATTAGTTCTCAGGGAACTACAAAAAAACTTTAACTTGATTTAAATAGAGTTGCACCAGCTTGTGCTAGGGAGGATGATGGTCAAAGGATAAGTCCTGAGAAGACTATCTCAGAAGATTAGATTTCCAAAAAATAATAATGAATGTCACAATAAAGGTCACCTAGTTTGTTACACCATAGCAATTTTCTGCTCTGAAATCAGGGAGGACATCCCTTTGACCTCTTTCTTTACTAATGCTGAAGGATTTTGTAAATAGAAGTCTTCTAAGACTCCATCAGCAGTGTGATTTTATGTATAGGTGGGTGACTAATAAAAAGACAGTACCAATGCTTTACTTCTGCCTAACTTAGTTGTAGGGTGTTTTTTATTTTTGATATGGTTGTTTAAGAAGTTACTTGAAACCAAATATGTCTGATTTAAAATGAGTAAGAATATTCATACATGGTCTTTTCAGTTGGTTTAGCTGAATCACCTTTTAGACCAACAAAAATCCTACCTGTCAACCAAATGTAAATAGAACATTTTACTGACTGCATATGAAACTCTGAAGAACTTAATAAAGAAGCCATTTTTCACAGCTTGGTGACATTATTACACTGAGAAAGTAAAAAATCTGTGAAAGATCTAATGTAGCTGCAGTACATTAAAGAAACATCCTGGATACTGTGATGTCACATACCCCTTCCACTGTGAACCAATGTTTTATAAAGAAAAATATCTTGATAGCGGTATCAATAAAAATCATGCCTTGAAAACTCTCAGCAAGCTCTACTTGTTCTAGAGGTAAATCATAATGAATATCCTGAGAGCTTGCCTCCTATTTTGTTTGCCCCTGTTATTTTCTATCATACAGCAAAAGCAAAATTTCTGTAATTTAGCCTAAAAAAAGAACTCAGATTAAGGCAAATAATTAAGATACATATTAACAGAGAAGCTGACAATATCTGAAGTATGGGTCAGCAGTCAAGACACTTATCTTACACGGAACTTTTAAGGCACTAATCCCATTTTCTGACTTATTTAGAATAAAGGAAACAGTACCGTGTTTTAAAGTAGCCATAAAGAGGGCAGTGTAGACTGATGCAGAGCTCTGTTTCTTTGGTTTCCTTTGTCTGAGGAGAAGGGGACAGAGATCAGTCAGTCAGACAGGGAGATCAGTCATCCAGATTTAGACATTGCAGCCCCCATTTGCTTTGGGCTGATTCCAGGGTCTCAAAGGTGAAGAAATAGTAAGAAATACTAGGAAGAGCCATGTAGGTGGAGTGTAGTTGTAAAATGGTCCACTGAACAAACTGTGTCTACCAGTTCCCTAACAAGAGAATAACAATCCCAACAG
Source organism: Falco rusticolus (assembly GCF_015220075.1). NCBI lineage: Eukaryota > Metazoa > Chordata > Aves > Falconiformes > Falconidae > Falco > Falco rusticolus. The sequence goes on along the minus strand of NC_051189.1, from coordinate 73,718,450 downwards.
CAGGAATCAGCCTTTTGATGGAGATTTTGCAAGTACTTACAGAGATGTAAGACTGTGCAAATCTAACTCTCTTATTTTTTGTTATTTTTCTGGGTATTTTAGGTATGTAATTTTACTTTTTTTCCTTTTACTGACTACTTTCTTTAATGTATGTTGATCCATAGAATATAATCTTTATGAACATCCTGTTTACTGTTTTCCATCCAAACTGGATATTTTCATGTAGCAAATTGATGAAGTCTGTGCTCTAAATGCCCAGATGGAACAACTGTGCATTTGGGTTTGTTATAATGGTGTTTCATATAGTGGTCAAACCTCTGAAACTACTTTGTGAGAGTGGTAGCCCCACAGTGTGGGAAGCCAACTGGCTTGACCAGTAATGTTGTGGAGAAAGGGAATCTCATCATCCTACCCTTACATGAATATCTAAGCCACAATCATAGTCAGGTCATTAAAGTTGCTGGATATCAAAATAAAAGAAAACACTTCCCAGAGGACTTATTCCTTTACTATAAGCATGTCTCTAAAGAACTTTGATGGTATTATTATATTTAGTGTATGAATGTGCATCTATTTTTTTTTTTTTTTAAATAGGCCTTTATTTTATTACAGGCATATGCTAACTTGAAAGATAGAGTGTGCTACTCTGAAAAGAAAGTCTAAACTTTTTATGCTAAAGTGGCACTAGCATTCTTATTCCTACAGGAACCAGGAAAAAGCCAAGTAAACTTGAAAAAAATTTAACTTTTAATGAGGAATGAGAATTTTTGCCAGGGCCTTACTTTAACTTTTTTCAAAACCAGACATCATATGAAGGTACAACTAAGTTTTAAATAAAAGCAAGAAAAAAAAAAAGATAAATTTATAAAATTACCATTACAAACCTTTCCAAGTTTTAAGACTTTGAAAGATCAACCAAGTATTGTGTGGAAAATGTAATAAATTCCTGTTACTTGTTGATCTTTTTATGTAATCCTTTCATCAAGCTTTCAGGTAAAGAAATTGTTGCAAATAGCTATCATTTTCTGCTGCACACATTCTTCCAATTACTTGAATGATGTCATGGTCCAAGATTTGAAGTTTGACTGTTACCTCTGTGATGATGAAGTTCAATAATGCTGACAACACTGTGACATCATTGTAAATAATTAACATGAGCAGTAAGTAATTATAAGGACGCTTGTATTTCCCACAGATACTCCAGTAACTGGCGCTTTATTTATGAAGCTTCAAACTTGTATGTGAAAATATAAGCATTAATCACATTGTCATGTGAATGCAAAAATAAATGTTCTCTCATGCTTGAGAGAACAAATCAGTGTTTTGGGGTTTTTTGGATTGGTTTTCATTTTGTTTACATTCAACATGCTTTGTTTCTTGCTATGATCCTCATAATTCTGCCTTTCTTCCTTTTACTGCGTCCTTTTTCTCCTTCTGTCTTCTGACATGCATTGGTAGTTTGCCAAACCAGGCCAAAAATTTGGATGCGTGCAAAGAACAAGCCTAGATATGGTATTTTTCTTGGATTAGAGGTGGAGTTAAAACATAAACATTGTCTTTCTACTGGTGAGACTGAGAACATTAGAAGCCACTAAAGCATTAAAAAATGTCTAAGGATTGTGAAATAGCAACAAGTTAGGTAAAAATTAAAGTGTTTTGTGTATAAAGGCTGTCAATTCTTGTAAGATTTTCACAAGTTTTTGCTAAAAGTCCTATCTCCTAAGCCCTGATGATACTGTTAGAATCTCAGCATCCATTCATATAAATGCAAACATTAAAAAATTTGTTCTCGTGGAGGAAAAAAAAACCTACCTGAACATGTCTTATAAAGACATCAAAGAGTTTCAAACAAATACAGAAAGGCAAACTGAAGAATGGTGTGATATAAATATACATTTTTAAACCTCATATTAACTACCCTTAGAATTTAGGATACCTTGAGTCTTAGCCTCTTTAAGTTGGATGGGGTGGCACAAAATTGTCCATTGTCTGTTATCTTAGGATCCCCCATTGCTGTTGCTGCCCCTTGCTTTCTCTCCATGTTGTTCATACTCACGGCAGTCATTCTATTTCGCCTCCATAGCACCATCTTACCCTTCTCTTGCACCACTTCTAATGATTCAACGTTGTTGAGAAAGTCTTCCTTCAGTCATGTAACAGGTGATTAGCATTTTAGCCATCAGTATCACAGTTGTCTTCACTTCAAGATGAACAGTTCTTTAACACCTAGCTTTGACCCCCCTCGCTAATGAATGCCACCTGCAGCTGGTGTCAGTGGCATGTACACAGTTCTGGCACCCACACACACAGAGGTGAAGGGGTTACATAGCAGGAGGATGTGCTCCTGGCCTCCAGTCCCTTCACTGTGGAAACCAGTTCGGCATTCAGGATGGGCCCAGCCCAGCCACATGCTGCAGCTGGCAATGGAGAGCCAGCAGGAACAAGGGTAGGACCCAAACTTTTTCCATACTCCAATTTGCAATGCATCAGAAATATCTGGAGTGCTTTAAGCTCAGGATAAAATCAGAGAACTAGTTACCTCACTGTTTTATTTTTATCAAGTGGGTTGTGATTTTAATTAGCTAGTGCTGGAGCAATGTGTTCCTGACAAACTTGGAGAACTTGGAATTTTTGAAGGGGAGCTTCCTCATCATGTGGGCTTTGCAATGCTTGCTTGTCTCTACTAATTAGACATGCTTATAAATTAATTATTATCCTGCTTTACAAACCAGTAGAAGAATAATTGTGTGGTGTGTTGGATATGATTAAGATATAAGAGCAAAGAATTTGAGAGCAAACACAGAAAGAATTTTTATTGACCAGCCTGTCTTTTAGCTTTTTTCTTCTGAAAATAATTTTCCTTTATAAGAAGACCTCCTGCTCTTTGTTCAAAAAAAGATGTAAGCTTCATTTGCAAGTCAAGCTATGACTATTTTAAAGCAACATTGCAATGAGAGCCTAAAGTATTATCTTTTTTTAAGAAAAGGAGAAAATATAATATACAAATACTTACATCCTTTACTTTCAATCCAGAGAAGCAGCAAGTAAAATCACAATTAGTATATAGCCTCAGGAAGAACTGTTGGAAACCACTGCTGTTTTACTGTAGTGGGACAGAAGGATTATATACTGTTATATAGGATTCAACACTTTTCCATCTCCATCTCAGTACTGTCTCTTTCCCAATCTGCCTTACAGCTGGAATTGCAACACCAACTTTTTGTATCATTTTATCAATTCATCTTCATTTAACCTATCTGAAGAGCAAAGCATCTAATACACACTTGAAATTATTCTTTCTATCCCCTGTTTACAACAACAGGTACTTAGAAGTCCTATCTCAGTCGTAAATAAAACCATAGTAAAGACATGAACAGAAGACAAAGATTAGAATAGTCAAGAAGAAAAATAAAACCGAACCAAAAAAAAAAAAGAATCAGGAGGCCTATTATACATGTGACCTTACTGCTGTTTGAGATTGTTTTTCATAAAGCCAGGGGTGTGGGACCAGAAAGTGCTAATGAAAACCAGCTTGTTAGGAATGGTCAGTACATTGTCACCTCTTTTTGGTTTGGTTTTTTTTTTTATTTTATTTTTTATTTTTATTGCTGTTTAAGAATGTTCAGAAGAAGGTAAAAATCAAAGAACTTGTAGTAAAAGGGAAAAATCTATGAGTTTCTGTTTCATTATGACACTCTGCCTTTCCTCAGTATGTTAAAGCATCACCATCCTCTCTGAACTAGCCTGAAAAAATGTTGACTCCCATCTGCACACCTTTTCTTTCCATGTAATGTTTTCAGTGGCTTCTCCATCTGATTCTTATCTTGTCACTTAATCTAGAGACCTTCTGTGTCAAAGGACACCAGCTCACTGACGCTACCTAAATCTGTTCTTCCTGAGCCTAAATAAACAATAACCCACCCCAGTGAAGTAAGCCAGAGTACAGAGCATCAGCTGTACCACTGACCTGCTTGGTAAAAGGCATCTGTCTTTGACTGGCTGTCTACACTGTATTCTGAGAATGTCAACAAAAATACATATTCCTGATCTCTACTCTCCTTTTTCTCTTTTGGGACTTTGTGTATTTTGTCACATTTAAAACTGAATGACAGAAATAACCTTTTCCTTCCACTAAGAAGGATAGCTTTGACACAGAAAATTGACCTGAAGTCTTCCGTCTGAAGAAGAGACTTTTTGATGAAAAAGGGATGGTTAGAAAACACTTTATGCATTTTTTATTTTTTTTTCTGCTTTTCCAAACTTTGGCATGAATTTTGAAATGTTTGACATGTTACTGATGAGCTAAACTTTAAGTTTGTTGTACAGTAACAGGTTGCATCATACACTTCTGACTCTCTGAAATGTCCTATGTGAGTCCTATGACTCACTGAAATGAAAGAAAAGCACAAATATTCTTAATTTTTGCTCACTGAGAAGATGTGAAGCATACTTATAGCACAATGCGTGCTTCTGCCACAACCCTTCCTTCTCCACAGATACACTGCAATCTACAAAGGAGTGGAAAAGCAAGACTGTAAGGGACGACCACCATTTTCAAGAGCCACCTTCTGGGGAACTCTGAGCAGATGTTCACAATCTCATGGACTGATGTGGGCTGTGTCTGGCAATGTTTCTTATGAAGCTATGATACCAGAGTACTCATTCAGGGCATTATTGAAACATGGAAGATTTTAATATTTTTTTAAATAACATTTTAGCAATAGCTGGATATTGATGGAAATGTCCACCTATCAGTGAAGGTGCTCTTCATGGGGCCTTGGCCAGTAGATACAAGAGAATCTGTAGCAATCAACATTGCTTTAATCTATATTTTCCACAGTCTCCAGTCTCGGTTCACGAGCTGACATCTCTGTCAAACATACATTCACTGAACAAGTCATGCCTATGGTAGTGTGCGGTTTTCATTATGATCTTTAGACCTTCTGAATTCTTAAGACAGCCAATTTTCTCGTTTCCACCTGTCTTTCCAGATGCCATGTGAGGTCTCAAAAAGATTTCATAGTTTCTTTTTGACTTTTCATGTTTAAGAAGAAAATGTTTGCTCTCTGGAGAAAAGGTATGGCCACAAAGTGAAAGCCGTGGCTTTTTTTCCTACCTGGACTAAATTGTGTATTAATATCACACTACTGCTGGCAATATTCATGTGTTGTATGCTTTCTTTTTTGAGTGAAAGTGGTGCTGAATTTTCCTGAACATGGTATGTACAGAACAGCACACACTGTAACAAAGGCTTCACATGCCAGTTTTAACTACGCTGCTATTGAGTACTGTTAGACATTTTGATTAACTCCCCTAAGAAATTTTGTATATTTTATTGTGGGAGTATTGTCTTTCATCTCTTAAAATGATTGTCCTATTCTGCTTTGGTTTTCTTTACAGTTTTTTTCATTGCTTCGCTTTTACTGTTTTTCTCTGTGTCTAAGTTGTATATCTCCTTCCAATTCCTCCTCAAAATCCTGATGAGTTACCCTGTTTTGTTTAAAGGATTACCTTTTCTTGCATGCGGTAACAGTGTTATTTTAATTTCTTTTCAGAGACCACAGTGGTATTTTGTCCTAATTCCTCCATGACTGTTTTAGTGTTGTTCCTGCATATTCCCTACTTCCTCATTGTTTTCACCGCTTTTCATTTTAGCAATGAACTTGAGCTGACTTAATCTGTCTCTTAGGGAAAGAATCTTCCTTGAATTTTCTTCATGCATGAACACTGTTAATGTTTTCAGAAGTGATTGGAAGAGAAAGTGGTGACTTGTAATCCTGTCACTTCACAGACTTTTTCTGTATGAGCTGAAACTAATTATCATTTTGCCATAGGTTTCTATATGAATTAGGTACTGATTGAAGTTTAATATGGACTATGTGAACTTAATATACCCTGCTTTTAATTAGGGAAGATTAATCGAATCTGTTAGTTGTTACTCTGATGATTCTTTGAACACGTTCTTCCAACACTGACTTTTTTTCTTCAGGAATGTCATGCAAACACATTGGGTTTAGACTTGAGAATTTACATTTGCCTTTTGTTTTGTGCAGTTTGTCAGGAAGATTTTTATTTGGATTTTCTTATTTTCTTGCTGTTGCTGTCATGGGAGGCAGAATATATAGATCATTTTCTTTGTCCAAGTGCTTAATTTTTGATTTCTTCTCTTTCTGAGTAATTCCAAGCATGTAGGTACAGGGATACAGTACTTGAATATATATGTCCGACAGATAAATGCATCATCTGTTATCTGTTAGGCTTACATAACAATAATTATTGACAAACATTATTAATTTTTTTCTTTGGAATTTTACTTTTAAAAAACTGTTGTGTTCTTACATATTTACCTCAGCAGAATCACAATGATGCAAAGGCCACAAGAAAAATTAAAAGATCCCAAGTATATTATAGTTTCAGTTTCAGAGTTTCATGTAGAGATGTGATAGGGATGGGTGACTTGATAATTTTGAGTATTTAGCTTTTGTAAGATTAAATGCAGCAAGCATCAGTACTAGTTGTGCTTAATGTCACTGTACATATCTACAAGTATAAATTCACAATCACTATGCTTCTGCTTGGGCATCAGACACTTTTATACACGAATTTTAAGCATAACATTCTTTCTGCGCTCCTTTCTAATTATGAAGTTCAACGGAAATGAGCAATCTTATAATTCTACTCATGATTTATAATTTCAGAAAACCCTAGGTGCAAACCTACATTCCAAATATCCTCATTTAAAAATGGACTGCTGTAATTATATGATCATTTCATTTCAAATCTGCAGGGGACAGTAACTCAACATAAAGCAAGAAAAAATTAATGAGAAGCTTAATTATAATAATATCATTAAACCCTAATAAGAGGAAAAGTCTATCTTTGCTTTATTTTGGCTTGGACACCTAATATAATTTTATTGCAGTACAGTAGTAATATTTTCTGAATTTTTAGAGAAACTAATAGTGTAAGGGCAAAGACTGGATAATTGTAAATTTTCTTCCCTTTTTTTCTTTTAACTATAAGCAAAAAAGAAAAAAAGAAAACCTCTTCACAGTGTATAGGTATGCAGACACAATCTAATACCATTTAACTAATAACAGCCAAAGATATCCCATCAATATTTAGCATTTCACATTACCAGAAAATTTTAGCAGCCTTTGCATAATTTTTCAAAAAAATGTGATTGTTTTTTCTCAAATCAGGTGCTAAATACCTTCATTCATAGTGGCTTGAGACAGGATCTTTGAGGTGCGTTACCTTCTACTTTAAAGAGCAATGTACAAATGATAACAGCCAAACTTCTGTTACCATAGCTACAGAATGGAAGTTGTATTCATGGTTTATTAATATTTAGCAGATATTTGAATTTCCCTATTTTTTCACATTTACAATCCAAATACTTTACAGAAGTTATTTATAAAGAGCACAACATTCCTGAACACACAGCCCTGCTGGTGACAAATGTTTAATGTGGAGTGCATTAGTGTGGCATCAGACATTGTCAATAATGCATGCTCACCACCATTTAATTATTTTGAAAACATCTGTTGAAGAAAAATATGTTCCAGAGAGGAATGAAGAAGGCAAGTGCATTAGTGACTGTGTTAACCACATTTCACTCTGTAACATAGAAAACCCTAAAGGGAAGACCAGGATTCAAGGACATCAGGAAAATGTTAAAATTCATCTTCACTTTTAGTCTTTGTAGCTAAGGAAGTGGTTTAGCTAAATCTTTTGTGTAGAGTGGGTTTGCCAAGAATTTTTGAAATAGGGCTAAAATATTGTATCAGAACATGTATTAGAAACCCTTTATTTTTCCCATAATATACCCGAACATATGCCGTTTGTCTTCTGAGCAATCCTAAACAGTTACTGATCTAGCATGATGCCATTCTACAAGTGAAGATTACTTTACTCTTGGGTCTAAGTGAAAGAGCTGGTAAGCTTCCTTTCTTTAGTCCTTTTGCCTTCACCTCATACAGTGTTTGGTTTCACTCCAGAAATAAATGATTTATTTCTTTTTCAGCATTTTTTTCCCTAGCTTACTCCAACTGCTAGAAACAATTTTTAAAAAAAAAAAATTCTTCCATGGTTGGTTTCAGAGCCTGATGTAAACAAGTATATGTATGACTTTTTTAAACGTATTCAGCTATTAACATTTCATCGTACCATCTTTTCCTGATTGTTTAAAGGAAGAAATGCAGGATAAAGGAAGAAATGCAGGATACTTATTGAGATGTCATCTGACATATTCCACTAGAATAATTCTCATCATACACTTTTTACGAACAACATCGACCATCGCTGTCAAATTAACTTAGTGGGTTATAATTAATGGTACAAGAAGCTAATAGACTTTTGGTCAGGGTGTGCCAATACAGATATGCCACAGGCAGTATAAGGCAACAGTCTTAAATTACGTGGTCATGAATTCAGAAATGGGCAACATATTCCTCTAACCACTGCATAGAGAGGAAGGGAGCCAAATAATGAATACAGCAGCCCAGCATGCCACACTTGGCAATTAAACTTCCCTGGAAATCCTCAAACCTTGCCAGTGAGGATACCCTGGAGCTTCCAAAGAACAATGTAGAAGGACCAAGCAAGGTACTCACTGGGGAGCTGACAGCAGCACCCAGTGGGGAACAGTCAGTGCTGACCTGAAGGGATCTGTGTGTGGCTGAAAATGCTACCAAAGTGGAAAACAAAGCTGGACTAAAAGAGCAGCAAAGGGGAGCTTTGTGAAGAACAGGTGATACTATGGTCACGGAGAGAAAATTCCAGTGTGGGAGAAAGTATGATGTTCCAGGAACGAGGAAAACTCAGACTGAAGTCAGCAAAGAAAAGGAGTACAGTAGGCTGCACCAGCGAGGCTGCAGCGTGATGTACTCCCGGGGTGCCCCGGGGTGCGGGAAGCAGAGCCCAGTCTTTTGGCAATCATTAATGAGCACAGCCCAGGGTGATCCACTGCTCCGGCTCAGGGAGAAGGCAGCTATTCTTCCAGCAGTGTTTGAGCCCACTTAGGATGTGATTAATTTTCCAAAGGGTAAGCATGTCTATCTATTGACTGTAAGGGAAATGTGGTTGATGAGATTCCTAACTGAGGCCCTGTCATTAAACGTTCAAAGTTTGGTAAGATGAATCCAGACTGGGAGTGTATGGGGTTAATGGTCCTATATCTTTATCTCAGCAGGCAGCCAGTACTAGTGTTAATAGGGGAACTCTCTCAAAGCCATTAGAGGAATTCTTGGGAGCTCTACTGCTTCATGGACCCTTTCATCAGCCTCTTTAGTATGACAAATAGCTTGAGGCTGCCTACCAGCCAGTTATTTTTAAAGGTGTGTGAGAGTGGCTGGAAACATCTGTTCAAAGCCACCATTTTGAACTGTCTTTTCAATGATGTAAGAGAACCGCTAACCTAATTTAAGCTGAATATGCACAACAACATTTTCACCAATAAGTTTTTTCCATTTCTTGATTTTTCACTTGGAAAGCTCATTTGTCCATATAAACTGGATCTTAACCAAGAAAGAACACTGAGAAAAAAAATAAGTTTTCTGTGTACATGAGTCTGGACTGCACAGGTGATAATCACCCATCTCTAATTCTAAGTTACCAATAAAAACTATCCCTTCTCTCTTTTACCAGATTTTTGAAAATATGAGAAGTTATGGCTAGGATTTTTACCTTCTCCCTAGTCCCCTCTGCAGTTAGCTGAGGACGGGTTTTCACCACAACCTTCTGACCATCATAAATGAGTCAATACTAGAGAAAATGTTTATACTGAGCAAACAAACACTCCACATAAAGATAGTGGCAGGGCCTCCAGTATGGCATGACCACAAATTGGTGCAGTGAACCAAGTCCTAGTTTGTGCTGAAAGAATGTTTCTAGGGCAAAGCTGTTGCAATATGCAATTGCAAAGCAGGCAAAGAAATTACTATCTTATTTACTTGGTTGTGAAAATGATAAAATAGTGTTAGCAATACTGCAATTCTTGAGTTCCTGGACTTGGCACTTTTCTTTTATCTTTTTCCAAATCTCAGCGCATTGTTTTCAGAAATTAAATCCATTATATTTTTGTTGTACATACTATAAATGTTGTAGTCACATACATATGATGCAGCTAGTTATTTTCAGCTGTTTGTTGGGCCTTCTTTATGTTATTCCAACTTCTGAGGTTTTTCGGTGTCATTTGAAATATGGCGGTTTAGCAATAGTTACAATAAAGAACTGGCAGCATACAGTGTTTTTTCCTACTACTTCATATTGAAAACATACTGTTTGTTATTTAGTTCCAACTTTGAGTTCTTTAAAATGAAAGTCAGAATACACAAAAGTTTCTGCCAGTGAGTTCTTTCCATATACAGTCAGTTAAAAAAAAAAAAAAAAAAAAAGAAAAAGAAAAAGAAAGGAAGTCTGCGTATTTAACATAATTTAACATCTCTACAGTCTGGGTAATTATCCTAATAGCAGGGAACCAAGGCCTACTGGTAAGTTTTATCCTCCCTTTGTCAGGCTTGTTTCTTTGATATTAGTATCTAGATGCATACCACAGGGTGAAACTAGGCTTTATTAAAGGAGGGTCAGCATTCTGTTAATCTAATTTAAAAGCATTAAGGGGAGTAGAGGAGCATTAATTGATTTGTTGGGAGGGTTCTGACTCCAGCCAACCTGATCTTGCTATTTACACTCTCTCTTCATTTAGAGTATACTGAAGAAAAACTACTTGAGCAGTAGTACAATATATACTGTGTTTTGTCTTTAATTAAAAAAAAAATCCTACAGCAAATGTTGACACACATATTACGTAGCTATATATCTTTATCAATGAGGTGACTGAAGTGATTTAAAACATCACATGCAATAATCAGCAACGAGCCAGTTTTAACATAACAGTAATAACTCTGGAAAAAAACCTAGTCTTTAGCACTAAGAAATTAAACTGGTTTAGTAGCATGAAGCAGGCTGCTTGCAGAAAGAACTACATGCCATGGCAATGTAATGTAACCAGGATAATCATGAAACAAATGAAAAAATATATTTCTGGAATTGCCTGGATATTTTTTGGATGATGAATTGAAAATCACAAGCTGATAAAATTGTTGAAAACTTCTACATTTACCAATGAAATTTTTACAGTTCAGATTCTGAAGTATACTTGGAGGACATGCTCCTTTGCTTCATAATTTGTTTTTCCTCATGGCTCCTATCTCCTCTCAACCTTCTCTTTTACATGCAATGAAAAAAAGCTAGAAGAACAAAGGGAAATTTAGTAACTAACAGCCTGGAGAAAAAACACAAGTATGGAAGAAGTTCTGTGTGCATAAAAAGAATGGCCACTCATTTTTATGGATTCATACCAAAGATTGATGAAGTTGGCATTTAAGGCGGTGCAGTCTCTGATGGAAAATGTGATTGAAGTTTTCCCACAGTGGGAGCCTTTACTGGATTCCCTTCTGTGTGGATTCTCTCCACGTGAGCCTTTTCTTCAGTGGGGACAATAATAAATGTCTACCAATGTCTATTTTGACAAGGCTTGTAGGAGTTATTCTCTCCAACAAATCTACTCCTCTGACATATTTGGGTGACTCTGGCCAATGAATGAAAAATTACTGGAGGGAAGACAACCATGCATATTCATGTGTGACAATAAAATTTATTCAGGAGAGAAGTGAAACACCCAAGTATTTCTAAAATCTAAATTTTGAAAAATAAATATACTTTATATTTTTTTAAAGAAATATTTATCCTGGTAACTTTTGACTGTATTTGCAGTGCTTCATACCAAGATCATAATAAATTATTTTTAATGACTTCTCTGCAAGGACCTGCAAATGCATAAATCTCTTTATAGACTGAAAGCAGTTTAAAAAAAAAAAAGCAAAATTATTTCACACCTATATGTGATCAGTTCAACATACTAGAGGATTTGATTAAACTCTTGATTAAACTGATATGTTGGCTGCAGTTGATTAAATGAGTGTGAACTCATCGTTCTTACACTGTATACTTTGTGTAATGACAGTAATTTGGGCGTCCAGAGAATGTGCCTTAGATTTAGCCTTGCAAAATACATCAGTTGAGAACATGTCCATGATTCTGAGAGCCTAAAGGAAGGAAATAATCCTGAAAGAACTAGAATCCTTCCTGAGAAGGCTCCAGGTCTATTAAGATGAGCGATTGTTGGCTGTGTAAAACCTAAAGGAATGGCTCCTATGCACAATATAAAACCCTCTCACTTACATTGCACTGGGTCACCAAATCTCTGAGGTACCTAAAGTTCCACATACATAGCTATAGTGGAGGAGCCCACACACCACAAGGAAGGTGAAAGGAAACACCTGTGTCACTTTAGATGCATGGCATTACTGACAAGATTTTTCCTGGTGCTTGATGTTGACTTTGTGGAGTTTTCTACTCCCCATATCCCTAGCCAAAGCAATGCAGGGTACAGAAAATTAGGCACTTGTGAGATATGATCATAATGACAGTAATTCATTCACACCATGTGCTGGCTATGGCAAAAACACCTGTCTTCCATAAAGCTTTTCAGTGGTTGGAGAGCTTGAGAACCCAAATCTCAGGCATGAGCTTTAGGCACCACCCTTCTCAGGGAGTCCTGAGGAGCTTTTGAGGTTCTTCTGGTGACTTGGGTTGGTTTGGGTTGGGATTGGGAGGAACGGAGAGAGGGTTCGCAAATATTTCTCTGGAAACCACAAACAGCTTAGGGAGAAGGTCAGATCCCACAGCTTCTGGCCCAGCAGCAACTAGACCGCTTCTTTTTGCCCATATACCGTTAAGGGCACAGTGGTCCATCCTTGTTGAGGGCAAGATGAGAGTGTCTATTAAAAACACTGTCAGCCTCTGAGGCTAGCACATCCCCTTGCTGCCTGGCTGCTCTAGGTCTCAGCTCTTTGACATCATCTCCCACCGCATGACAAAGACAATGTCCACTAGAAATGATGCCCCTTCATGGGAGATATTAATCTGCCCCTCTTGCCATGGGGTAAGAAGTTGTTTTACTTCTTTTCCAGCCCTCCCTTACAGAACTGCTTGATCTGGAATTCTGGTGACTTTAACTGGTCTCAGTAACAACTACAATTAAATAACGAAAATCTATGCTGGATAGAAGACACTTTGGGAATAAATGTGAGGATCCACTCAGGCAGGTGTCTCTTCAGAAAGTAAGTTATTTACCAGCAATTCATATCCTACAAAGATTTATTTTCATTTAATTAACAGTTTCCCAATTCTTCTCCAAGCAAAAGTGTTCTGGTAATCCCTGTTTTTTTCATCTGATCTCTAAGTAATTTGGAGAAAATTTAAACTATAGCGTGATGAATACTAAAACACAGCATTTGCAAACACCTGTTTTAATTACATCAGTTTTTCAGCTTTAAACAGGTCAGTTCTTATTTAAATGCTGAATCTTTTTATGTCTGCCTTAATATACAACATTTGCTTTTCATGTTTATGTAATGAGAATGTTACTGCCAAATAAACCGATCAAAAAAATCATACTTTTTTGATTTTGTAACCTTCAAATAATTTTAATTTCTGTTTTCTTAAATGTTTTCATAAGTAAAAGAAATCAAAAAGAAGGCAAAACTCTCAGCTCAAAACCTGCTTTCCTGCAGTAAAAGATGGAATTTGTCATGCTAAAGGCATCCTGAGGTATCAGGCACGTAACTTGGAATGGAGATGCCCCAGTTAGCTAGTGCGGTTCAAATCCTTAGATATTTTGCACAGGCCTGCTATTCCATTACTGCAAACGAAATCTGTGAAAGACACACTTAAAACCCCCAAATCCATCCCTGAAAAAGTGGTGTATTTTGGAGATCCCTCCATACCTTTTTTTTTTTTTCTTCCTCTAGAAGCCATGTTTCTTCAATAATTCAGGAGGTGCAAGAACCAGAAGATCTTACAGCATATTTGATGTGCCAGCAAACAGACTGGAGATTGTTTCATTTCAATTAGCCCCTTTGTTGCCAACAAAAGACTGACAAACACACTGAGAGAGGGACAGGCATATGGCACTTTTGCTTTCCACTTTGCTGTTTATTTGATGGTAGTCCTCTTATCACAGCCTCTTGCCAATTCCCCCACCTTGTGCCCGCTTCCTCCTTTGCCATATTTTACCTACTATTGTTCTCCTTGTATCATCTTACTTGGGATCAAGTGATTCTCTCCAACACAAAAATAAGAAGACGTATTCTTTTTCAGACTCTTCTGATCTCCCAGGCTAATTGGCTCAGGTGTAAACCAAGCCAGCAGGGCTGCCACTTTGATGTGACACTTTAGAGCGGCGCACCTGGTAACATCCCTGTTTGTGTGTCAAATACCAGCCGGCCTTGCCTGCTGCTCAAACCCAGCTAATAAAAACGCTAGTAATCACGTTGTATTACAAGGCTCAAATTCATGCTGTTACTTTATTGCAAGGTTGTCATTAATTTTGCAGGGTGAACCTGGAATCTGATCTGACCTGTTTTTAATAAGTGTGGGTCTGTGGGCAAGTATGTAAGTGAGTGACAGAAAGGTGACTGCCAGCTGTTTCTTCTTTACATATGGTGTTACCCTTCGCTTTGATCAATAATGCTGTTACACTTTAAAAAGAAACTCATTTTGTAAGGATGCAGAAGAGGGGCCTTCTTACCTCCCTTGTCCCTGTGATTTATTTGTAAAGCCTACACAATTAGGGAAAGGTCAGTCAACAGTAAGTAATATCTTACTGCTTTGCTAGAGATTGTTCACCTCTTTTGGTCTGTATTGCTGCACAGTTGTTGAACAGTTGCCTTATTACTGTTGCTTGTAATGGTATTTGGTAGAATTACAAACCTAGGTAAAGCCTGGGAAAAATAATAATAATAAAACCAAAAAAAAATAATTGCAAACCAAGGTCACATCTAAAGTGAATAAGTCAAAATTCTTCTGAGCCATAAGCACTCTTTTTAACTCCAGTGCAGTACAAATGTAATTGTACTTGCATATTATGTATATAAACATACACACATATATGTGCATATGCATCTTTGAGTTTTAAAAACCTAAATATTTTCACTTTTCTTGTGGAGAAAATGTTAAATCTTCCAAAACTCTGTGTAAATATAGCCATAAAGCAATTCAATATTTAACAAAGATGTTATCAACAATGAATTTATTGTCTGATCAGCCAGGAGCTGCTAGAATTTGTATTGGTGAGTTAGGAATGTAGGATAACAATAAGGTTTTATTTTGGGATATAGATTTTTTATCAAATGACTTTTGAACATTGCTGTTACTCCTTTTGGTCACAGAGGAGAAATATTTTTGAATGCTGATAGAGACATATCGTACAGAAGCTAAAATGCATGAGAACTTGGAATAAGGTAAGCACCTAAGTAATTAGCAAAACAGACTAATGGCCTTTTTTAAATTTAGTGAAAATTATAACTAATTTCTGGAGACACTGTCGGGAAAAATCTAAACCCCCCTGCAATGAAAGGGAAGAAAACATTGAAGGTGGAGAAAATAAGCATCAAAAGTTAATTTTCTTTCCTTTCTTTCTATCTTTCCTTCCCCTCCACCCCTAATCCATGGAACTAGATTTTAAGCTTTCAGTTTTACAGCACGTCCAGGAGTCCCTAGAAGAATACTGGAAATTAGCAGCTCAAACTGAACTCCTCAGCATCACAAAGTGAGCCATTTAGTGCTCTATCTGCACTGCAGGCACTCTGCTGTCTGTAATGACTAATAAAACCCAGTCAGATCTTCCCATAACAGAGGTGCTTTGTGCTGCCATAAATAAGTTTCTGTAAGTTAAAATTCACTATGTTTACAGGGAAAAGCTGTAAATTCACTATGCCCAAAACATGAATTATTTAAATATGAAAATAATAGTAACACATTGTTCTAGTATAAATTTTCCAGATTTTACAAACAGTAGCTTACTGTCAGGCTTAATTGTATTTAATGCTATCTTGAACAGTCTATGCAAAAGGACTGAAAAGAACATTAATGGTACGTACATATGGTGAAGCAAACTGAAAACCCCCTCAGATATTATCAGCAAAACCAGAGAGTAGGTGTGTTAAAACCACTTTACATCACCTTTATATCATTGATACACTCATGATGTAAAAAATGCAAGAGTAAAGCAATCCAGAAAAATCCAAAGTTTATTTAAATATATATCTAGTAGAAATCAGAAACCTGAAAAACATGCAATAAGGAGGCAAAAATGGTTTAGAAAATTTTTTAATTGTATGCTTAGAGGCTTTTGCTGCCTGTCCATTTCAGGTGACTTAATCTGTAACATTACATCCTTTTCTGATTACTTCATTATTAGACATAGAATGAGAAATTGGAGGTAGCTCAAAGCAATGGAAAAAAAAAACCCAACAAAAAACCCCAACCAAAACCAACCGAAAAGCCTTGTAGATAGAAATGACTGATTTGCAGGACAAATTTACATGTCAGAAGCTTCATGTCTTTATTGCAATAGAAGCTTTTAGGGTTTGCATTTTTTTTTCCTGTATTGACTTCAGTGACAATATTGATAGACTCACAAAAACAACTGTGAATGGCTGGCAGGCAAAGACCAGAAAAGTCACAATCAAACGTATTTTGAGGAATTCAGAGCAAAACATTAACTATTACTGTAGAAAGTGAGATAAAAGTTGAATACAAGGAAAGCATTTCCTTGCAGTTTGGGATTCACACTAGCAAAAGTGCCTTCACCTGCACTTTTAAACCTGCACAGAACAACACAAAGGATCCCAATGATGAAGTAAAAGTGGGACATAATTTCTGACCCACTTTCCTGACCCTGTAGAGGTCTGCGACCACTGAAATCAGTCTTACTCCTTTCTTTCCCCTTAGAAAAATTCTGTGCCCTGTCTTTAATCCCCATCCTGGAAATGGTTTAAGAAACTTTCTTATCTACCTCTCAAAGTCAGAAGTGAAGTGAGCCCTCCCTTACATAAGTAGGTTTTCAATGTTCTTTTGAAATAACAAGTGATATTGGGAATGGAAATCTGAGAAGAAATACTTAGACCACTAATAAAAAGCACTTGAAAAATCACATTACTGTTGTCTGCCGCAACAAGTTATAGCATATATGTTCTTTTGTCTTTGTTATTGTTGCTGATGGAAATGTAAAAACAAATCTTCATTGTAGTCCTGCTCCGTGTCTCTGGGCACAAGGCTGTAAGAGGCTTTTCTATCTCTTTTTTTGTGACCCAACCTTGTGGATGTGTATATTGCGCTTAAGGCAAGTTTTGAATTGGGAATTAGCCTTCATGGCAGGCAGAATCAAATTCATCAGGAAGACACTACATATTAGCTTTCTGTAGTGAAACAAATGTTACTTAGCTTAATAATGAGAAAAAATAATTTCTCAATACTTTCAAATTTTAAATTGATGATCAAAGTCAGGGTAGAGGTGGAAATCATATAGCTGAACTGTTTTTGTTCATCTGATTAATTTCTATTACTGCTTGAAGGAAAAATATCTAAAATATGACAGTTTGGCCTGCATTTTGTGCCTTCTTGTTGCCTTACGTGTTTTTTTTTCCTATTTTTTTAAAGGCATAGATACTTAAAAGTTCTAGTTTTCTCTTGGTTTTGCAAATAATCATAGTGGTTATTTGAATAAGTAATTTAGATTCTTATTGACATGGTCCTGAGCCTGCATTTTTTTCTGATGTTCTTTGAAGTATTACCCTTGTGCACCCTTGACATTTTCAGGGTGGCAATGAAATAGTGTGTCTTGGAAGAGTTTCAAAACCTGGCTTTTGGATTTTAATTATTACTGAGGGTAGGAAAGCCTGCAGAGGGAGAAACTATTTTAACTATCCACCCTTATTCCTCAAAACAATATTAATTAACAAAATGAAATTAAATGAAATCAGTTTGTCTGGTACAATAGGAGCAGTCTAAAATAATGTGTGAGACATTATAATATATACATGGTTTATTAAAATAATTATGGGCCAGATTCTATCCATTACTTAGGCACTTTATTCTGTAAAGAGGCTCCGTAACTCAAGCAAGGGCCAGACACCTGTTTAGGAAGGTTTAGTATCAGGCACTGGAGAATCCAAATTTCTGTGCAGCTGTCCCTCCTCTGCCTCCTTGCTGTAGTCTTCTATGGTGGAGTAGCTTCTTCATTATCAGTGTCTGTCTCTCTTGCATGCAACACTTCTGCATGTGTTCCCTTCTAGGAGATGCTTTCTCACACTGTGGAGCAATGCATAATCTGCATTGATAATCATGAGGATGCCAGTTTATCATTCTGCACAAAGTGAACTTCCTTAAGCAGTGGTTCATATGTATGTAAAGATTATTGTAACAAGCGTCATCACAGCTACTATTGCAGTCACTAACACCTAAGAGAGGTGGGAATCCAAGCACTTACCCCAAGCTGGAGCCCCTCTCCCTAGCACCACCAGTAGAGAATGTTTTGAAGAGCAAAGGTGAAGGTCACTGGGGTACTGCCTGTGAAATATTTTATAAAACTTTTTTTTTTTTTTTTTTTTTTTTTTTTTTTTTTTTTGTGGAGGGTGGAAAGAAGGATTCCCTTCTTACAACTCCTTTCCTTGTTCCAGCTAGGTGTATTTGAAAATCCTCACAGAACATTTCTAGTGAAACAATCAACATAGATTTTTTGGGTGTTATTAAAAATATTATTCAGTTGTTTTCTTTTTGTGATGGGCATGAAGTCTGATCAGCAAATTTGTAAAAACCATAATGATATAGATTAATTATTTAATATTTAAAAATATATTAAAATTAATTTTTTTTCAGACAGCATTTATTTCTTTCTCAACACACAACTGAGAAAGTAATGTCCTCATACAACTTTCAGCCTCTTTCAGTATATATCTTTGGATGAGGTTTCACACTGAAATTTTCAACACTTGTCAGAACAGCTGTGGGATGTGTGCCATTGAGAAGGGAATCCCAAAACAACCAACTACAGATTGCACAATATAAGCTCAGTGATGCTATACTTTTTATTTTTCTAGAGGAAGTTTCTGAGAAAAGTGTGACAAACTTTTAAGATGGTGGTTAATATACATGTGAGTGTCTACTGAAATAAATTTGAAAAAAGTTTGAGGAGTAAATATATTTTAATAATAGCTATTCTGCTACTCCAGCAAATGTTCAGTCCTACCCATTCTTTAAAAGCATGCTTTATTATATTATTTGCATTAATCCATTCTTTCTTTGTTTGTTTTAATGAAAAACCTGCCTCACTGCTCTCTCTGGAGAAAGCAGCAGAAACAAAAGAAGCCAGCCCTGCCTAATTTTTCTGGTTAACTTAGATTTGCAAGGAGAAGCTCCATTCACTCGTACAGAAAATCCTATACAAGTCAGAAGTGTACATTTGTGAAAGATTTTCTGTTTTGCTTTGCTTTCCTTGCTTGCTTACTTTTTCTTTTTTCCTAAAGGTGAGAAACTATTCTTGTCTACCTCCCCTTTTTGACCTGGTAGTACATCTTCATATTTTCTTATCTGATTTTCATCATTTTCTTTTATCTATTTTACAAAATATATGCACAATCCTTTTACCCTTAAGGCTAATACAGCAGCGATCTACCCAGTCTCCATAAATATTGTTTATTTTTGATTTCTTGGCTCTGAATGCCAGCCAGACCACTAAACAGTTAGACTGGTGATCATGACTGTGGATGTTGAATAACCACAGAAAGGTTTTACCACCATTCTGTGATGATAAGTATTTCTGCAGATTTTCTTTCCGTTTCTGTTATGCTCCTTTAAGTGAGTGGGTCAAGTGCAAACTGGAGAGGAAGGGAGAGACTGCCTCTTCCCTTAAAGAGCAAATGAGCATGTTGGGGCAGAAAGGTTTGGAGACCTCAGGGTGTGGTGGAAATAACATAAACTTGGGAGTGTGCAGCTCCTGCAGAAGGATTGAAAGACCACAGGAAAGAGTAAGGATCAAACAGGCAGGCTTCTGAGGGGATGAAAATAACATAGCAGGGCCCAGAGGGGACAAAGGCAAGCTTGCTGTAACTCAAAAAGCCTCAGAATTGCTTGCTTAGGAGAAAGACACAGTGGACAAGTAAACAGCTGATCGTAGAAATCATGTTTGTTTCCATTTTGTTTTCCCTGCTTGCTTTAAGTTCCCTTAAATAACATTTCTTACAATTATTATGAAAAGTATTATTAACAGTGTCACTAACAAAAGCTTTGGAAGCCTTTTCCTCTTTTTTGGGACCTCCTTTTCAGAAGAGATGTAGGTAGGTGCATCTCAATATTTCAATCAATACAAAACCCTGCTACTAGAACATATCAGACTATGTATGGATGGTAGAGATAAATGAGTGTCCTACCTAGGCTCAGTATTCAGATTGTTATGTTTTTATCTGTTTTGTCTTGTGCAGCTCTTAAATATTCAGATGAATCATAAGTTAGGTTACTGATCTCCCTCCCAAAATTTATGAAGAATCCTAAGAAATCAAGAAAAGGAGTAAGGTGACCTTATCTGGGGACAAGCAAAGCAGCTACTGTTAGTTTTCCTGGTAAATAACTTCTGACTTGAATGTAATCATGGTGTATTCTACATCTGGCATTACGTCTTTTAAGAAAAAAACAGGTAGTGTTAGTTGATTTCTTAGCTACTCCTTTCCTGTTTATATCCTGTTGACCAATATGGCTGTGCTTGGCTTTTTTCTTAAGAACACAGTGTTTGTTTTTTGTAACAGGATGGTTCTGTCTTTAACTTGCTAATGGAACCATCTTGTGGGGTTTTTGAACCCTTTAATGATTGTAGCAAAGCTGTGCATTGGCTAACTGTCCCATCTTGTATTATTTTATTATTCTTTCAGTTTTCAGGGCATAATTCTGCCTCTGAGACTATGAATCTCATAATACTTTTATAACTTGTTTATAATTATCAGCTGTAATACTAAGTGCATTGAATAAAGATGATGATGCTTCTTTACAGTATAAAATGTGATTAAAATCCAGGTTTCATTTTGGCATTTTTTTACTGTCATTCTTGTATAGTCTCCCATGCATCCTAACCCTCGTGCTTTAGTATTTGATGCCCAGCTAATCTGAAATTATTTCCTTCCTTCTTTTTCCTCACCTCCATTTTTATTCATCCTGGACTTGAAGTGATCTTTAGTTTTATATTCTTTGCATTTACTGTTTTCCATAGTATGTGGAAATTCACCCTATCTCTTTGAAAAAGAGATGGTTTAGCTGCTGCTTACCCAAATAGTGAATGGGGTGAAGCTGTGACACAGTACTGTTTGTCAGAGAACCTGGGAAATTTCCCAGGTCCATTGTTTTATTTTCCTTTGGTATCTTCTTCCTTTTGGGACTTTTTATTTCTTATTTTACATTCTGCTACTGTGTCTCAGTGACTTTTCTGAGGATATTTGCCCTGTTTTGTTTCTTCCTTACATTTAAGAAGTCAGTTTGCATTTCCTGCTTTAAGAATGGCCTTAATAACATATATTTCCTTCTCTACCCTAAAGAAAGCTATGACAGATCATGAAACATTTGTCCCCATCTGCTCTCCAAAGTAGTTTCTCATTTGTGGTACTATTTGAAGAAAGGATTTAAAAGTTTATAGACACATGAACACCTTAGAATCTGAGAGCATTTTTCTTTGCTTTTCATAATCATATCCTCCGTTCTCTCAGAATTCTCCAGTTTTATCCTTCCACCATCACATCTTTGATTTAAAACACAAATCTGCTGTTACTTGTTTGGTTTTAGTAAGATTTTCCTCTGTGCTAAATTCCTCTAAGTAGGCTTAAATTTTATGAAGTTTTATCTCTTTAGTGATTAACTCAGCTGTTTCTTGTCTGTAGTAAATGCTATTTCCCACTCTGATAGCTGGCTGTAGATGGCTCTGTATCCATTACAATATTCAAGTGTATTCACTCCTTTCATACTTATGCAGATTAGTTGTGGTTTTTTTAATGAAAGCTTGATCTTTTCAATAAAAGATATTTTGGTTAAAAAATGATGTTAACTTCCTATAAATCAGCCAAAGGCATTTCATGCTGTCCCTTGCAGGACGCTCAGTGATTTCTGTCCATTCTTCACCTTTACTGAAGTTTTAATTCTGTGGCTGTTTTCATTTGCAATGTATTTCTTTTTCATTTAACTTTTCCTGTAGATTAAATACTACTATTCCTGTCTTGCGGATTAGGACTTTGAAGTTCACAATGGCCTTTTTTTTTCTTCCAATTCAAGCATACTACATCTGAAGAAACAGTATGAAGCTATTTAACCCTCTAATTCTGCTACATCTTTACTTTCATGCATAGCAAGGTTGAGCATACAGCTATTGGTAAAGGCTATCTCTTCAGAGTATAGTAAAACACTGTAAGTTTTTGGTATTTTCCAATTCCATTTACATGTGTGCATTGTGTTGAGTAACAGCCATTACTGAACTCTGAGCTAAGATCTTCTTGAGCTACTCAAACTAAAATACATCTTTTCTTGTCCTGATATAATTAATTAAGAAAGCATTATCATAAGAGTAGTTACCTTTTTCTGTAATGTATATTACATTGTACTCATTAAGGCTGATTTTAATTTTCTAGTTCATTGTTCCTGATCACTTTACCAGATTAACTTGTTCCAAATATTCAAGTTCAGAGATCATTGTAAGGATAAACCTGAAATAACTTTGTGGTATCATGCTTCTCTCCTTTTCCAGATCATTAGAATACAAATGAGCAGTGCTGGTCTTCAGACAGGACACTAAGGTATCTTGATTTCACTCTTTTCCCACCATGAAACTTACTGTTTATTCCCCCTCTTCTTGTCAGTGGTGCTACTTGCTGCAACACTGTCTTTAGCAAGAAGACCTTTCCCAAAGACTTTGTGAAGGTTCTTAAATGCTGCCTTAGGGGGGTCTCCTTTATCCACTACTTTGCTGATCCTTTCAAGCAATCTTAATGCATTTTTGTACCCCTACTTGTACCTCTCCTCATACACACATGTTCTATATTAAGTCATGCCTTACTTCGCTTAGCTACTTCCTAACCCTGGTTTCATGCAATTACCTTCACAAATAGACCGTTTCAACTCTCTTTATGCAGGGCTTCTCTTTTGTTTTCACCTGGCCTTCCCTGACCTGATCTCATTGAGGTCAAGAGCTGTTCTAAAATCCCATTAAACCCAGCCAAGATTACACCACATCTGGCCATCAGTATTGGGTTAGCTGCTGTCTTCAAATACTGCATGATCGGCTGTTTCTATAAAACACCACAGAAAATCATATATATTAAGGAGTCTGGAAAAGCTAAAGAACACATAATCTAAGATACAAGTCTTTGCATAGTTCATGAATGTCAAACTTTTTATTTCCACAACTTGACTCCCTTTTTACGTTCCTCCCCTCACAAATACCTTGAGATAGCATGATTTTTGAAAACACAGCTTGAAGTGAAATAATACAGTAATCAAGATTTTTTTAACAATTTACAAAACCCATTGTGAATTCCCTAGGCTTAAAATATTTAAGGGTAAACTTAAAGAGAATTAACAAAAATCTTCAAGAATATAAACATGCAGTTTGGTCACTCAGGCTACAGTAACTCTGTCTTTTAGTGACGTCACAAGGATGTTAATTTTGAAGACATGCCAGATTATATTCCTTTTTTTTATTATTATTTTATTTTTTTCATGGGCCCTTCACTGGAACGAAAGCAGGAGTCACTCAGAAAAAATCCTGTTTCCAGTGGGAGTTAAACCAACTTGCCTCGTAATATCAGAAACAGAAAGACCATACTGAATATGTTTCTAAGAATTGAGAGAAAAAAGGCATTATGTTTCAGAATCTTTCACTAACAGGAAAAAATGCACTAAATCTACTGACATCAAGTCAGTATTTACCACAACTGGGTTTTTTTGGAGACTGTAGTATTACAGAAGTTCATTTGGATCATCTCAGTTGTCTATTAGCACCACTAGCTGCCATCTGATACTATCTGGGAGCAGCGCTTAAGAAGAGAGTAAAAGAGGACAATGTGTGCAGTAACAGTCGTCCACTTCTACTTCCAACTTCCAGAGGAAAGCTGAGCTGCTGCATTTAATAGCGCTTGATGAACCTCTTTTCCCATGAAGTTGTCTAATTGCATTTTAACTCACATAGTCTTTTGAAATGTAAAACACCTTGTAGCAGTAAGCTTCAGGTTTGTAGGGGAGAGGTGATTTCTTTTTTTAAGTTATACATGTCTTTGGAAGATATACTTGAAGGAAATGGACAAGATAGGTTTCTGAGTGGAGAGACTTTTACTCTCACAGAGAAAGACAAAGATAAACTTATCTTCAAAAGTTAAAAAGAAACTCAAAAGTCATCTTTTAGAAGCCACAGATCTGAGAGGAGAAAGAGGTTGCCACCAGGTAGACCAGGAAGTTGAGAAAAACTGTGCAAAAAACCACATCTTGATTCCTTTTTTACCCCTTTTGTTTCTTCATCAGAAAAACTGTGATAAAAACAGTCTTCTTACATTGTTACTTACCATTTGTCACACTGTGGTTGGGACAATTTATTTTTTTTTTCCAGATTCACATAACTGCATCTGGGCAGAAAACAATCAAGTCTGCTCTGCTTTGGCTTGTTTATTGTTATGGAAGTGTCATGCTCACAGAACAATTCCCTGAGTAGCCTGTTTATAATTTATTTCTCATCTGGCCTGCTCTAGTTTAAATATGGAAGTCTTTGGATTGGTGGGTGTGATGTGTTTGGGGAACCGTTTGTGTGAATCCTAAAAGATCCTATTCCCTAAAATCTTTCCCATAATCAGTAGAAGTTATAGTCTGCAAAAATGCTACCTGGCTTTGTTGCTGGAACAAGTATATTTCACAAAGGCTTGTTTCTTAACCAAATAGGAGCACCAATTAATTATTTTTTTTTCTCTCTGCTCACTGACCTTTGACTTGCCTGTCAGGCACAGCCCATACTGATGAGGAATCTCCCACTGAATTACTTTTATACTCAGTGAAATACAAGAGTTTGTACTCTGCAATGGAAAAGGATGGCAAGCCTGGATTAAAAAACAGTCACAGCCCATGCATTGTTTTGAAAAATAGGTCCTTAAATAAATGAGTTATTTGTTGGCAATGAGAAACTGCTAACTACATCATATTCTTTGCTTGTTTTTAGGAAAAAAAAATGAAGTGTCCTTCCTCACCCGCACCCCAACCCAAGAAGAAGGAAGAGGTGGAAAGGTCAGGCAGAGCACATTTACCACAGAAATTGCCCATGGCTCGCACATATTTCTAAGTGCTTTTTGCAGGTAGAGCCAGTGGCATGAGAGGTGAAGGGACCTTGACTCTGTGGCAAGACAGCAATGGAGTTAACTTGTACAGATAACCAGCTGGTAAGCATTGACACCGTTATACTTCATCAAAGGTGAAAGTTGGTCAGATGGATCAAGAAACATGAGTCCATGGCCTGTAGACCAACCCATCAAGTTAGGAATTTCTTCCTCTTCTTTCCAGCTGGACATGGGAAAACCCCGGTGTCCTATCTCCCAGTCTCATGCTGCAACCATGGCTTCTGATCTTTCAGCAGATACTCCAGACTGTCTTTGTCACTTTCCAAAGTTCTTGTAAAAGGCACCATTGCTAACCTGCTACCCATACGTACGGGCAGCTTACCCTTGACTCCTCAGGTAGGCAACAAAACACCAAGTGTTGAGAAATCAAGAGACAATACTGGCAGATGCAGAAGGAATGCTGCCTTTTTCCCTGGCATCTTTTAGTTAAGCTCTGTAGTCTCTCCCATGAAGCACTGAAGAGTCTTAATTACCACACAGTAGGTAGAAAGACATCATTTGATGGCTTGGTATTACAAAGAAACATTGTCAGATTATAAATCATCAACAGTACTTTGGAGAACGTCAAGGGACCCATCTGCCTTTTTCTCATCCCCTCAGCTGTGGACCAAATAACCTACAGCTGGCATGAAAAACCATTGGCATAAACTACCTCTGACTGAAGTAAAAAAGTAACGAGTTGTACCATTGTTTGATATGAAACTTCCTGGAACAGGATAAAGGAAAATTGAATGAAGTATATTTAGAAAGACAAAGAAGGGCGTATTGCAAGTGAAGCAAGAAAAACGACTGCCTAGCCAAGTGGATGCATTACCAAACTTGAATAAAGGACTGGAAAAAATACAACAGATGACAAAACCAAGGAACTTGTTTTTATAACTCTACAGACTTATGAACGTGCTGACCATCAAGAAGCTGAATTCACCAGAACCAGTTCCCGAGACTGAACACCGAGCTGCCAAGATCTTGTTACCAGAGTTGTGTGTGTCTCCAATAAGCTTTTCGAAGACAGACTGTCTCACTTGCTGCCTGCTTGGTTATCTGCTATCTGGACATATCACTCTAGCAACAGATTTGTTGTTTCTGAGTCATCAGCAGAACTCAATCAAACTGAGATGGGTAAGGCTTCCACAGCCTTCCAGTTCAGATGGGTAAGTGCTCACTGTCTTTTTCATGCAATAAGAACACGTTATTTTTAAACCTATCCCCTTTGCTGTATCAGAATATGTTGAATAAAAGACAGAGCAATAAAAAAAATGTATTTCTCTTTTTGTCAGGTGCAGCATTGCAGCAATTTGAGTCTTACCATATAGCATGCCAGCAGTTAGAAGGCTGGCCAGTGCCAGCCAGAAAAATGTCTAAACCTAAAGCCAAGATTAAAATAAGAGTTCCAATTCAACACATAGAGAATTTCTGGTATTCCGTTTTTTTTGTCTCATAAAACTTTTAATATATTTGACTTTATTTCAAGCAGAAAACAACCTGAAAATTTGAAAAGGGAATGCTCTGAAGGAAAGCATGTGTCAGCCTGGGAAAAAAGTAATTCTGGCTTTTCAGCCAGTTGTAGCCTTCCTTGTTCTCTTTGTCAGGTCTTTGCTGTGTCACTGGGTGATAGACACTCACTTACTCCCGTCTTGGCTGTATGAACAAGCACTCTGGCACCTAAGCCATGCTGCTCAGTGCTGAGATCCCTAAGCCACTGTCGAGTGACAGCACCAGAACTAGTGTAGTTGTATCAGCAAGGCAGGACAGTGGATCTGGTCTAGGTCTAGCACCACATTAGTGTGGCTGTTCTGATTCTGGGACCTGAGCCTACGAAGTTGGTAGTGCTGCTTGTCTTTTCTTCCTTTGTTAACAAAGAATCCTTGGTCATACTCATGTTTCTCAATTGCCTCATGTTTACTCTGACAGTTCTGGGTAATTGTGGCAGTCTTCTTGTCTCTGATTTATTAAAATAAATTCATTTTGTATTTTTATTTATGCTTTTAAATACTTGCCTTTATAATTAAGTCCTCATCATCCTAGATTTCTTTCTAAAAGTAACATGCTGTTGTTTGTTTACTGGTCTTCTACTCTTAGTACAGTTACATGTAAGTCTCAGGAAAATGTCTGCAGGTTTTAGAAATACCTTGTTCACTAAATCTGGTAATCTGGTGGGTTGATTTTTCCTGTCTTTCCTATGAAGGGCTGTTGTAATCAACTGGGACTGTAGTAATGGCATCTGCATTACAGAACTCATTTGGACAGGTGCAATGTGCCAATTAAAACATAAACAAACACAAAATGCTTAGATTCACTCCAGCAGTTTTATTTTTTTTTCTCAATCCTAAAGTCAATTTGCAATTACTTTAATACTAAAGCAGAAATGACAGATGATCTAATTGTTAATGTGGTACAAGTTTAGAAAGACATTAGAGTACCATTCTGGAGAACTGTTGCACATAATTGCTCAGGTGTTCAGAACACATTTCATTCCCCCTGCTGTGCAAGGACTTCTGTTCCTGGGTTTCCTTTCAATGGTTCCCCCAGAAGTGGGATTAAAAATAGAAACTTAATGATAATGAATTGAATTGTTCACATCTAAAGGGGGCTGATTGGCAGGATGCCGGAGAGAAAGAGATCCCTGACGATGGTTAAAAAAAACAAATGTAATTGGATTACACAAAGAAAATAAGATAAACATTCATTAAAATTACAGTAACAGACTGTGATTAATGAGCATATACAAGTGCAAGCAGTGCATATTCTTTAGGCCTGCAAGGCCCACATCCAGTGGTATAATTAATAATTTTTAATTGTTTAGTAAGTAATTGTTATGCACTTTCCAGTTCAAAAGATGTGAACTTGTTTTCCCTAATCTGATTTTATCTGTGACTACTATGGAACCATAAAAGTATTGTAATTGGTAACAATGCAGCCTGCCCTTTTTTTTACTGTGAAATTTGAGTTTATGTGGTTCTGCTTGGGGAAGTCTTCATGGAACTTGAAGAACTCACCATGAAAGAAAGTTTCACATATCTGTTCTTAACATATGAAAAAAAGTTTCATGTTTGTATGGCAGTGTCTAAAGCTGGTGAAAACAGCTATTTTTGTACCTTAGGTGGAAATTTCAGCTCTGCTGGTTACATGACCTTTTTCAGCTGGAGTCTGGTAACTGACTCAAAATATTCTGTTGGGCTAGAGACAAAATCCACCAAAAGTGTAGTTTTGAGTTTTGCTTAAGGACTAAGAACACCTGTTGTAGTTTTTTGGAAGTTCTCAAAATGCTTTGATTGCTATGGTAGCTGTAGTTCCAGGCCTAAGCCATAAACTGCATGTGAACAGCAAGCTGGCAACTTTCTGTCCTCTGATTCCAAAATCCTTAATAACATGGTTCAAGAGCTCCCAACCAAAAACAAGACAGCAGGTGTTGTCTATGTATCTACAACACAGAGAAACAGCGACCCTTTTAAGGGTCTTAAGTGCTGTATCCTTCATAAGCCTTCTGCCTGAATGACTGCTTAGCAGGCTGTTTACATGACCCCATGCTGCTGTGTTTGGATGTAAAAGAGCCCTGCAGGCTTCTGGAAGTATTTCTGAATAGATGGGTAGTGCTGGTAGGAAAGAGCAGTGAGTTTGGGGAGAATAACAATAAATGGTGCTTGCAAATTTGGAGACCCATAGGAGAAGCTCAGAAGAGGAGTATCTGCATCTCCTGGAGTCCTTGGGAAACTTTCCAAATGTGTTAGATCATGCTAATTACCGATGCACTCACTGTCCACCATGGTCTTTCTCAGCAACTGCAGCAAAAGATTGTGAAGTCTTCTAGCTGCTGGGAGTACTAGCTGCATTTCAACAGCTGCATTTTAGTATACACATTAGAGCAGGGGGAAATTTGCAAGCCCTCCTTCTAAATATTGTATCCCTGGCTGACCAAAATTAATAATGAGCATCAATGTCAACACTGTCATCATTCAATGGCATTAATATTGTTTCTTAAGGTTGCCTTTCATAGGGTTTTCATCCCTATTGCCCATGCAGAACTACTGAACTGATATTGTTACCCAGCATGTATGCCTGATGGGGATTTTGAAAGCCTGTTTGAAAACATTTGCCTTTTCTGTAATGTTCCCTTAAGAACACAACTATATTGGCAGAAAGCAATGGGTGATTCATAGGATGGTGATGGATGTTGATCTGAGTGGGTGATAAAGGATCACACGCCTACCTATTTCCTAAAAGCCTTCTCTTCCTGACTGATATGGCACACTTGAGTATGGCCAACTGGCCACAGACATGTTCTTGCCAGAAGTTACCACGACTCTATTAAAAAAACTACTCTTCTGCTATCATTTACTGTGACCTGAGAAGAAAATCTCTGATGCTTCTTTTTCAGTAAGCCTTTGCCTTAAAAATTGGTTGTGGTATCAGTGGCACCTACCCAGAGCTGTATTTGTTCAGTGCTCCCAGAGCAACCTGTAAACTTCAGTGCTCATAGTAGTACAAAATTACTGCTAAGATAGGCAAATTTTATATTGTTTTTGGTTTTTTGTTTTTTTTTTTTTTAAAACCTGAGAAACTATGGAAACTCTCCTGAAAATATAGCCACTCAAAAATGCTGCTCTCTCACTTCTGCAGAAACTTTTTACCATATTACACCATAAATTGTGTAATGAAGAGACTGATGCTCTTCCATTTTCTCTCTTCTGTAACTCAAATGGCAAGTATCAAGGAAAGATATTCAGTGTTCCTTATGTTATGGTCAGGAGGAATGAGAATAGCTCCATGAAGCTGCAAGAAGAAACATAGATCTTGAGAGGGCTGAAAAGATATGTCTCTAGGGGGCTGGAGCTGAAGAATCAGCTCAGGTTTTAGAATGAAAAACACATACATCAAGATTGTAGATGGGTTTTAGTAGAATTTGTCTTGAATTTGGAAAAGTGCATATAAATTTATTTTAAGTATTATTTGTATCTTCCTATGTATGCTACAGTGTATATAAAGCTCATGTTCCTGCCATATGCACCAGAGTACCTGTTAAGAACATAAGGTATCTAATGCATCAGACAGATTTAATTTTTTTTCCTTCTGTTGCAAAACCCATAAGCATGGCAGAATTGTTCTCCAGAGGTACTGACCTACAATGCTCTTTGGGCCACACAGGGTCTTGTAACCTGCCCGGCTGAAGAGGGGGAGAGGAGCATGATGAAGAGGGGAAAACAATCATGGCCCAGGTTTCTCTATAGTCCAGACATGCACAAGATTAGTGGTGGGCTAGAAAGCCTTTTCACAAATGCTATAAACATCCACTACTGTCTGCCAGAAAGCTAGGCATTAAGAGTGGCCCCAGGTCTGTGGAAACACAAAAGTTACTGTTGAGAGTTTCCTCTTGTTTGATCTCATGGTCCCCAGCTATAGCCCAGGTGTTGATTCCTAATATCTTCAGCATTTCCATGTCAGTGTTTTCCTTTCCAACCACAGCATGTTTTACATGCTTCCTGATGTATATATAAAGGTCCTATTGTAGCCATGGCAATCCCACAGGGATACTAAGAACAAGCAGCTAACATTATCACATCAGTGGTTTCCACAGTAAGTTTATTTTTAATTAGTTAAGTGGATCAAAGTATTTTTGAAAACTCTTAAAGATATATATGTTATTTGTCCGTCATGGATAAAGGTATTATTAACGTAGTCCTGCTGCTTTAGGAAGAAATGTTGGGGTTTTTTTTTTTAAATAAATTAGAAATATAATTTTAAGAAACTGTGTCAAGCCACACCCACAAAATTATTCCTCCACAGAGGGACAGAATTATGTAAATCAGAAAACTGAAGGATGGACCCATGAGAAATCTTTGGGGTAAAACTTGTATTTCTAGTACAGCATACTGAGGAAATGACCAGGTTTTGACATCCAAACTAGTTTCTGTTAATGGCTGTGTAAAGATTATCTGCATTTACTAACATTGTCTATGCCTATATGCTTTATGAGTCTATGGCTGTGGTTTGAAACCTTGTGATGAGTTAAGCTTTAATGACTAAATGGAACACGTGATCTTATGGTTTTTTTCATAGAATCATAGAATCATTTAGGTTGGAAAAGACCTTTAAGGTCATCAAGTCCAACCATTAACCTAGCACTGCCAAGTTCACCACTAAACCATGTCCCTAAGCACTGCATCTATGTGTTTTTTAAATACCTCCAGGGATGGTGATTCCATGGGAGCTTGTTTCAGCGCTTGACAAATCTTTCAGTGAAGAATTTTTTCCTAATATCCAATTTAACTTCCCCTGGTACAACTTGAGGCCATTTCCTCTTATCCTATCGATTGTTACTTGGGAGAAGAGACCAACAACCACCTGGTTACAACCTCCTTTCAGGTAGCTGGAGAGGGTGGTAACGTGTCCCATGAGCCTCCTTTTCTCCAAGCTAAACAACCCAAGTTCCCTCAGCTGCTCCTCGTAAAACTTGTTCTCTAGACCTTTCAACAGCTTCATTGCCCTTCTTTGGACACACTCCAGCACCTCTGTGTCCTTGTTGTAGTGAGGGGCTCAAACCTGAACACAGTATTGGAGGTGCAGCCTTACCAGTGCTAAGTACAGGGGGAAGATCACTTCCTTAGTCCTGCTGGCCACACTGTTTTGGATACAAGCCAGGGTGCTATTGGCCTTCTTGGCCACCTGGACCAACCACTGGCTCATATTACACTTGCTGTTGACCAACAGCCCCAGGTCTTTTTCCAGCTAGCAGCTTTCCAGCCACTCTTCCCCAAGCCTTTAGCATTGTGTGGGGTCGTTGTGACCCAAGTACAGGATCTGGTACTTCTTGCTGTTGAACCTCATACAACTGGCCTCAGCCCATCAGTCCAGCCTATTCAGATCCCTCTGTAGAGCCTTCCTACTCGTAAAAAGATCAACACTTCTGCCCAACTTGGTATTATCTGCAAACTTACTGAGGGTGTACTCAATCCCCTTGTCCAGGTTATTGATAAAGATAGTAAATAGAACTGTCCCCAATACAGAGCCCTTGGTGGATGTAACTCCATTCACGGTCACTCTTTGGGCCCATCCCTCCAGACAGTTTTTTACCCAGTGTAGAGTATGCCCATCCAAGACATGAACAGCCAGTTTCTCCAGGAGGATGCTGTGGAAGATGTTGTCAAAGGCTTTACTAAGGTCCAGGTAGACAACATCCACAGCCTTTTCCTCATCCACTAAGTCACTTTGTCATAGAAGGAGATCAGGTCTGTGAAGCAGGACCTGCCTTTCATAAACCCATGCTGGCTGGGCCTGGTAACCTGGTTGTTCTGTATGTACTGTGTGGTGGCATACAAGATGATCTACTCCATAACCTTCACTCACACTGAAGTCAGACTGACAGGCCTGTAGTTTCCCAGATCCTCCTTCTGGTCCTGGGCATTACATTTGCTAAATTCCAGTCAACTGAGACCTTCCCAGTTACTGGGCTTTGGCCTTTCTAATTTTCTCCCTCCATAACCTCATGTCATTCTTGTAGTCCTCCTAGGTTGCCTGCCACTTCTTCCAAAGGTCACAACCTCTCTTTTTTTCCCTGAGTTCCAGCCAAAGCTCTCTGTTCAGCCAGCCTAATCGTCTTCCCCACCTCATCTTTCAGCATATGGGGACAGCCTGCTCTTTAGCCTTTATTGCTGCTCTTTTGCTGGACATTCTTCATTCTTGAATCCTGGACTCCTTTGCCCTTCAGGACTGCTTCCCAAGGGACTCTGTCAACAAGTCTCCTAAACAAGACAAAGTCTGCCCTCCAGAAGTCCAAGGTGGCATTTCTGCTGACCCCTGCTTGAGGCAATACTACCAGGGAGCTCTTATAGTCCCACACATATAAATCAAACTCACAGCTCAGCCTAACAGCAGATGGGATATAATGTCACTCTGCACATACGCAGTAAATCCAATGTATTGTGTAGATTAACTGAGTGACATTGGATGTAGTGGGCATGAGGGTGATTTACGTAAGAATTTACTTAACTATTTTTCCAGATGCTCAAAGAGTTTGTTTGGAAAACCAGCTGGTTTCCATGAAAACCATGTTACTGACTGATTGATAGGCTTTTGGGATGCTTGAAACTGGGGACCCAAGCCCTGAGCTATATCCCTGTCGTAAAATGTCTTTAGGATGCTCAGTGTAAATTAGTTGCAACGAGACCCAGTGCAAACTGAGCACAGTGTGCTTTCCCCACTCCTAAAGCAACTATATGCTTCTTGCTTCCCTGAGGTAAATGTGGCATAGAAGGAGACTCCTGAATCATCAGCCAAGAGATATTTTACACTGGCAAGATCCCTGGCTTCCCCTGTGGGGTAACTCCCCAGCTAGTGGACCCTGTCTCATTCATTTACAACAATCAGCATGGACTTCTATGATCACACGGGGATGCAGAACAGTGATTTTATTAAATACTGAGGTGTTGATTTACCATGTGGGTTTTCTAGCATCAGAAAGAATAGTAAGCCCCTCTCATGCTGTTAAAACTGGGGGGGGATAGTGACCATGAAACTGGGGAATGAAAACTGCTGGGGGCTGCTCTTTGGCTTAAAAAAAATAACTACTATATTTACACCTTAGTCTTTTAGATAACTAAGTTTTCCTGTGCCTTGCTATTGACATCAGCTTTAGTACTGCTGAAAGCAATGGATTAAAAAAAAAATTCTTTTTCCTTCAGACTTATTTTTTCAATTAACTGATGTATTTTATTTAAAGTTCTTAGCTTAAATACCTGTTGTAAATCAAAGTCCATTAAAGCTCATCTGTCAATACTGATTTGTACCTAGAAAAGTTGGGCCTAAAGGTTTAATTTTCCATTGATTTTCAATTTGTCTGCTTATGTATTTGTTTGAAAACTAGGTCTAAATTACTACATGCTATCAGGATAAGTGAGCTAAAAATTCTGATACTCAGGCATTTTATGTGTCTTTTGTAGGCAGTGAAATGCAATGAAAAAGTGTAGTACAAAGCAGGGAAAATAATGAGATTTTTCTGGAACTCACTACAGTAATTGGGCTTTTTTATTGCTCTCACTTCTTGCAGACGCACCACCATGTTCTTCTTTCATACCTATAAGAGAAAAATGCTTTTTTAATAAGCATTTAGGTAAATTACTATATTTAACACTATTTTTCATATGCAAAACAAAAGTAAAAATTAGCTTTTGCTAACCTTTCAGGCTTCAACTCAGATAAGCCACTCCCTCTGCTGGGGATATTTCTACAGACTGCTCTGTAAATAAAAAGGACGATAAGTTTTTTTCAGGGAAGTGCTAGAAACACTTCTAAAGTCACATAAAACCTTAACAGTGTTATCACATACAAACATTTCTCAAGAATATGTGTCTCTATGCTATTTTATGCTCTTAAAATATCTACCTCATTAAAAAAAAAAAAAAAGAAACAGAAACATCAAAATGTAAAGATTTCTTAACAAACTGGGTTTAAGTATCTTTTTCTTTTCACATATTTTTAACTTGATTTGCAGCTTGCCGAAGATAACTGAGTGATAATCCATCAGAGGGAAGTTTTCCTTTTAGCTACAGATTAGGTTTAGCCTGGACAAGAGGTGTAGGACATAAGCAGCAGGTTTTTTGTCTATTAACACCCAAAACCACCTGGAGAGTAACGATTCTCAGGAAAAAAAAATCAGTTCCTTCCCAGCTTCTGTTCAGTTACTGACCTTTTGGATGAAGCTGCAGTGGATTCCAAAAAAATGCCACTGATGGGATGCCAGAAAGTGTTCCAACATATATTTATACATATATTGGTTTCTCAGTAAAGCTGAAAAAGTGTGAAAACATTTGTAATCAAAAAAACCCACAAGTATTTAAAAAGATATGTAAAATTTCCAAGATCAAGTTATTTGTCCTCTGTATTTCTGTTCTTGCCTACCTACTACAGTAATTCATTTGCCTATGTCAAGTAGGTCTGAAAGGATACATGTTACAGAAACACTGAAGAATCTAAAAGCTTTCTGAAAACTGTTATTCAGGTAGAGGAAGGAGACACAAATTAAAGCTACTGCTGAAGACAAGGGAGAATATCTCACCTATTAAACATTTTGCTTGGTAGCCAGGATTCCTATCAGGCTGCATGTGTGAGAAGATCAAAGTGCACATGGTATGACTGCAAACTAGCCACTGTACTGCTGTTGTCTTTCCAGGCAGGAGTGGCTAACGAAATGAAGGCAAACTGACGCTAGAGGGTATAGGGGACAAAGTACACAAATCTATTGGGAATAACATCACTTTAATTCTGGTTTTCACTGAACACCCTCCTTTATTTTTTAATATGTATCAATGTCAACATAAATGAAGTTTATAGCAAAAAGTGGAAAGAATTTGTTCTGAAAAGATAAAATGGAAATTGTATCCTCCCCAAAGTTTTCCTCCAGTCTGCAGAATTTTGCCTTGACTCAGAACAGTTTGGGTTCAACCTCTTAAGTTGATATTTTTTCCTTTGAGTTTTGAAGAATGAAGTGTCCAGCCCAGTAGTTAGTGTATTTGTGGTGTTTTTGTTGGTTTAGTTGCAACTTGTTCAACAGGACAGAATAAATCCACAAAATGAAGGCTGAATTCTGACAGCCTTATATTGAAAAGTACTGATTTCAATGAGACTATCTGAACAGAGTGTAGTTTTTGAACATGCATGTATAGGGCAAAAACTGGAGTGGTAATTGCACTGGGAGTAGACTGCATGGCTGACATTTACCTACTTTTGAATTTCTACAGACTCATTTTCCTTCTCATATCCATTCGTAAACAGAGGGAATCCTAATGGCCGTGGGTGTCAATGGAGAAGATGATCACACATAATGATTCACTCAATATTACTTAGCTATGACTGACTTGGATTTTTTCCTATGATCAGGGCCTCTGTACAATTCATACATAAAACATACACAAATAACAAAAGATGGAACAGAATGGGAACCAAGAAATGGGTTTGTTCCTTTAGAGCTGGAGGATCCAGCACAATTCAGAATCATGTGAGTGATTTCCAGGAAAAAAGGAAAAGAGATGAGAAAAATTATTATATACTAGTGATGAAAAAGTATTCATATTTACATATAACTTTTTAAAAGTAAGGAAAAAAAATTCAAAACCAGAGATCACTAAATGAAACAATTTCAAGCTGAAATTGTGGGACCATGTCACTGTAAAAAGGTTTAACAAATAAACTGTGAGATTTTTGGAAAATTCTTGTAGACAGAATCTTTAGGAAAATTGTGTAAGACCTGAGGGATCCACAGAAGGCAAGGAATTAACTTCAGCTTTACATAGACTTTGTATATTTAAGACTTTATTAAAATTGAAATTACTGAAGGGGAAAAATGAATCTTTACTTTTGAAACTTTTTATACTCAGCCTCTCTAAAGTATCTATTTAGTAGGTTTCAGTGCATTGAAAACTTCCCTATTTAGTTAAGTCTTTGAAATGGTAGAAACAATAGTTGATTATAGGGATGTTGTCTAATGTACATAGGACATAGGGGAGTGGCACTGGGCCATGAAGTCCAATCTCCTACTGCTGTTGGTACCACATATTTATTCAATTTAATGAAAATCTCACAAAAAGCTTTACATTATTGCTCTTAATTTGTATGCTATGAACATATGTACCTCTAATTAAGGCCCCTTTACTAGTGTTGTGGTATAGAACATGTCCTTTTCAAGCAGTTCTTGGTGGAATATGACTGTTACTTTTCCCATGTCCCCAGATAAAACTGAAGGTTGACAGAAACATAGCACTGAAGCAAGAGAAGTGTGAACCCAGCAAAGCAGTTAGGTCCACACCTGAGGTCAGATAAGCACTAAACTGAGCACTAAAAGCTACAAATGTGGGTTTACAGTATTTTGCCTTGAGGGAAAGAAGAACCACTAGGATTTTCTTCCATGGGAAAGAGAACATGCCAGTAGCTATATGATGGGCTAAGTTAAGGGTTTAATACATTCAGAAAGCATGGAACTGATAGGTGCTGAAGGTAGGGCAATGTATTCTGCCTGCTGAACATACAGCTGCTACTTTAGCAAATGCAGCGGTCATTCTTGCTCCTCTCCTGTGGCTCTTCCAGGTGTTTCAGTGAATACAACAGCTGGAGGATAGCACACAGTTTTACTTAGATCATCTATTGTTCTGTGGATTACAAATGAAGTCCTGTCAATTTAACTGTGTGCTTGCTGGAAAAGTAACATTAAATATTGGGGGGTGTGGGTGGGGGGTGTAGAAAGAAATGGTCAATAGTTTTTCTTGCTAAAGGAAACTGTCAGATTAAATTCAAAAATATAATAGCATCCTTCACCTCAGAACCTTTGCACCTCCTATGTGACCACAACCACTGCTAGTATCTTTGAGCTTGGGAGGATGTGCAGTACTGTGAAGTGGCCGTTCTGCATAGAAACAGCCCGGAGCCTGTGCCAGCTCACAGCAGGTCACAGCTTTGCTTCCATTATTTTCCCCTTTTCCTGTCTTCTCATAGTGGCTTTATCAAGTGTATAAGATGAAGCATGACTACCTGATACTGTGGTTGTTCAAGCCATGCAAAATGGTGCAAAAAATGGTCTAGAAATACGTGGATTTATTTCACAGATTTTAAGAGGATCTTGGATGTATTTAGATGCATTATGCCTACTTTTTACTGAAAGGATTAGTATCCTAACAAATATGATTTCTGATTAATAGTCTGTGATTTATGTTTCTGTATTAACAGAAATGTGATTTCTGTTTAAAAGATGTGTATCTTTAAACATGTACACATCATATAATCTAGCTATCTTATTTGATACTTGCAGATCACATTTCACAAAAGTCTTCTTACGTACACTTCTTTTAAATGAGTAAATATCAGAATCAAATTTTTATTCCCCTTGTATATTAAACATTGTGCACATGCGAATTCCAATCAGAAGTGTTAATGGAATATAAAAAATGTTTACATTTAACTGATAAATCGTTGCACTTAAATCTTTGCACCTTAGCCAGATATAAACGTTTTTCACTGAATCATGAGAAGACATGTCTGTACTGTTGGAATACTCCAGCACTATAGACTGTACTGTTGTCTTAAAGTAACAATCTCTATGACTATACCATGTGTGTCTGTGCGCGCAAGTGCATGTATATCGCATCCTGCCTCCTAGAAAAGTTTGAGCCTGGTTACCTAAATATTTTAAAAATATTTTAAGTCTGAAAAAAATATATGGAAACTACAGTCTGAGTCACAAATAAGGGAAAAGAAATTTCAGAATGAGAATATTTTGGTGTCTTTTACTAGAGTTTCAGTGATATATAAAACCTCCATTGTTCCCACTATTTTGGCAAATAAACCCCCCCCTCATTATATCTGCCAGCCCTCAGGTTGTGTAACAGAGAAAAGGAAAACCTTCTTTTCTTCTCTGCACATATAAACCATTCTGTCCTGAAGGATAAGTTTTCTGTAAACTAAATGAGTATCCTCATGTGCAGGTTTCCTTCTTCTCTGGCCCAGCTTTGCAATCTTTCATGGGATAGCAAAGTATAGTCCTAATAATGCCAAACACCTTTCCAATTCTTTTTGTCATGAAATTACCTGCAAATAAAGTGGGTACAGTCTGGAACAGTTTTAAAGGTCTTGTCGTTAAGAGTCTAAATCCCACACTAATGTGACTTTATGTACTTGAATGCATTTCCTTCTGGCCTGGTCCAGGATATTTAACATTCACTGTGGGTTACGGTTTGCATTTTAATAACAGAGTCATTTTGGGGACCTGTCCTAAAGTGACAGAGGAGGTCAGGCACAGAACTAGAAAGATAACCCAGATGTTCCTCTTTATAATGCAGAGTTGTGGCCACTTTTAATGTAATGTTGTTTCAGTGAACTAACATAGGTTGAACCTTCATGCTTTCTTTTGCTGAAAGAATGAATTATCATGTTTTTGTTGTTAAACTGATGACATATATGATCCACACAATGTATTCCTTTTATAAGTGTCAGTAATTTTTTTTAAGTCTGTTACAAAAGCAGGTGCATGGGCTTTTTTTTTTTTTTTTTTTTTTTTTTTTCATTTTGAAATGTAATAAAGTCAGTTTTGGCCTGAAGCAATACTAGGATTTAAAATAGGAACTACTTTGAAGCAACATGAAGTAGCACCCAGCCTTTAGGTTATTAAATGTGTTTTCTTCCTCTGGCTTCCTAAATGCACCTCATTGTTTAATGGAATTCTAACTGTAAGGTTTAGTTGTAGGCATTTCAGCTGGACTTTCTTTAGGCATACATAATGGTGCACCCAAGACTCCAAAACACACAAAGTGGATTACAACGGAGAAGACAAAACATTTTTTTACTTCCAGATCACAAAGAAGAATAAGTAAATTAACAGTATTTCAAGAGAAGCAATAATATGCCTGGTGGGTGGGTCATCTCAGAGATATGGGCAGGCAGAACTGGGCTTCAGCCTTCAAGGGCTTTCTTTCAAGTGCGGCTTAGTTTGTGCAATTCACAATCCAATCAACAATAGCCTGTTCTTTTAGAACACATTGTTAAATACACATTCCATTCCAGCAAGCATATCTTTCCAGTTGATGCCTGATATTCTTATAACTAGGACTGATTGATGAACTTTGGCACCTTCAAGACTGATCATCTGGATATGAAGGCAAAACAATTCTGTAATTTACAGAAACATAAGTATTACCCAGAACTTGCAATGTTACTGTTCAGTTCATATGAGTTTAAATCATATTCCCCAGGAGATATGTAGCGTACCTACAAGACTCTGGACTCTGTAGTTACATTAAACATTAAATATATTATTTTGCAAAAGCAGTTGTATACTATGGAGGCAGTATCTATAAATTCACAGTAAAGCCAACTCATATATTCCACATAATTGCCATAGGTACTGCTATAACAATATCCGCTAAAAAAAAAAAAAAAAAAAAAAAAAAAAAGAGTCAAAACGCCTAATCCAAAGAAGAGCATTACTATTTTATTTTGATGATGGCTAAAGACAGCTCATCTAGGACACTTGGAGGCATATTGAGGGGACAACAAGAAGGAGGAAGAAGAAGATGCATAGCAATTCTTTGCTTTATATTCATTCCACAAACAGAGGGTTTCAATTTCCAGAGCTGTCAGTTTACCCTTTCTTTTTTTAACTTCTATTGTATTCAATTAAAAAGGCTTTTCAAAGGTACATTTAATTACTTCAATCTTTTCTTTTTAAGAAATGTTTCAGCTTTTTTTGTTCTTGTAGGCTTGCTCCAGAATGCTAATATCTTCTCCCTCAGCTACACTCCAACCCCAAGCAAAATCATGTTAAAGCAAGTAATGCTTTCTGGACGAAAGTTTTATTTTCACACACAGCCAGAATGAGTTATATTGCACCTGCATGAATGATGTTTCCCTTATTTTATGAAACTGGAAGACAGCCAAGTTGTACAGTGTTTCTGTAGGTGCAGAGTTTTTTTCACACGCCTCTTCCCAGCACCACCTGCTTCAATGATTTGGGTGTTCCCCTCAGGTAGGTCACAATTTAAAACATGTTAGTACCCAGATTGGCCACACCCAGAGATAATACACTCTTTTTTTCTTTTTACAATGGTTGTGTTAGCCAAATATGACATAGTGATCTATGTTGGTTATTTTTTGAACTTTGCATAAGTGTGTTTGTTATTGGATGTCAGAAGTAGCTGATGCTATTATACAGAGATTTCCAGAACCATGGCATAAGATCCAATTAGATAGTAAACAAAAACATTTGGACTAAGGAAATGGAAAGCTGAATGAGGCCAGTAATCCAGGTTCATTAATTTGTCTCTAGCACTAGATGGTGAAAGGCATTGAAAAGGAAAGCACAAGAAACACTGCAGAGGACTGCAATTTTATTATCATCTCTTGCTGAAGTTCACAGGCAGAGTGGGACACGGGAATCTAGTTTGCAATGACCATGCTCTACCCCC
This sequence comes from Falco rusticolus, assembly GCF_015220075.1. Classification (NCBI taxonomy): domain Eukaryota; kingdom Metazoa; phylum Chordata; class Aves; order Falconiformes; family Falconidae; genus Falco; species Falco rusticolus. The sequence continues at coordinate 73,677,199 of NC_051189.1, read as the reverse complement.
TAAAACAGTGGACTTAATTTCCTGCTGGTCTCAACCCAACACCTTTTGCAGCAGCTTGCTCAGACAAAAATAAACTAAATCCAGCTCCACAGTGGGAGAGTCTGTCTATTTGGTGTGTAAAACAATTCAATCCCAGTAAATTTTCTGTCTATTTTTCTGCTTTAAACAGCTTTTGTTTGGTTAATTGGTGCTGTAGGCAGATAACCAATTTTCTCCTGTGGAGGGATTAGCAGAATTCCATTGTTGAGATGTTCTAATTGTTAATTTGCATGCTTGAGAAAGATTATAGTTTTGATTGTGAAACCTACTAGGGTTGATTTTTTTGGCCTGAACAAAGTAGAGGAAATATAGGGTTTTGTACTTAATTAATATCTACATGGTATCAAGCATTGGACAACATCAAACACAATTATGAAGCATATTTAAAGAACAAATGCCTCTAATTCTCCTCTTTGGGAACAGTTTATGGCCAGCTCTGTCCCCAGAGGAAGTTAGAGAAATGCTAAGGCTGAAAAGTCCTCTAAAAGCTGTTAAGCTCACAAAGGATTGTGGGAGCCCAGCAAACCTCACTCCTGCCACTGTTCTCACTTCACAGACTCTAGGATTTCTTCCCTAACTTTGCCCTTTTCTTCACAGTGAAAAATGAAATAAGGTTGTTATTAACTTGAGATGGACAATTAGAGGAAAAATCCTACCGAAGACAAGGCACTTTGAAGTTTTCATATGAATTAATAGATTGTGATAAACCTATGGGGGGGAAGGGGGTAGGGGTGAGGAACTTCATTCTTCATATATGGCTGGAAGCTCATCAGAAAGTTACTAACTATCATATCAGGTCTGGGAATTTTATCCCATCTAACTAACTTGGGCTAAAACCTCTTTCAGCATTAGGCACTGTTTCTGGAAAATGCAAGAGAATTTTCAGTTTCTTCTTTAGGAGTACATTGACCCATTTATACGGCTGCTGCTTGTGAAGAGATGTGGCACTAACATTGTCCTCAGGTGGTATCAGTCACTGTTAATTTTAATCCCTTCTTTACTTCACTGTTTGTGCTCTGTTAGTATACAAATAGTGACAGGAGATCTGGTGTTTTGAATTTCTGATGCAAAAAGTCCTGCTCCCCTGTGGTCTGTTGGAGCCTTTTACAGCTGTGATAAATGATCACAAAGTCTCTGCAAAATGTCCTCACATTAATAAGTTTCTTACTAGAGTACTGGAACTCCTTACATAAAACAATGGAAATTCAAGACCATCTTCAGCTTATGGATAAGTAAAGCTTTGTGAGTGTTACAGTCAAGTTCTGAAGATGGGTGCAGTGTACCAGGACAAGGCAAATTAAAATGGTGAAGGAAAGATGCATCAAGTGTATGGATCAACAGCTACTGTGAAAAACTATTGCTTGGAAGTCAGAAACTAAGAAATGTCTGAGAGGTGGCAGAATAGAAGGCAGCCACTGCCTTCCACTGAGTCGCAAAAAGAAAAAAATACAAATGGTATCTGGGAGGGTTGGGGGTTTTTTTGTTTGTATTCTTATTTTTTTTTCCCCCTCTTGCTCTGTTCTTTGGGAGTCTAAAATGAGAAAAAACAATTTCTGCATAGTTGTCCTCTTGTGATCAAAGGAAGGATGTGAAGAATCAAAATATCCATTGGTTTAAGTGAGGAGATCCTAAAATATCCATACATAGTTTTGATAATTATGTACTGGTGAGCACTACACAATGAAAGTATTTGGTTTTAGCTGACAAAGAGAAAGGGAAATAAGAGAAGATCAAAGCAAACCAAATAAAATTGAAAGCTTCACGCAAACATGGACAGATAAATATTTTCTGTCTTTGCTACATTTCATAACACGAGACAAATGTCTCTGTGAGCATTATAAATTTTATTGCTGATTGCATTAAGACTTTTGGGTGAGTAATCCATTCTGTATGTACTAGCTTTGCTCCCTTCCATCTAAAAAATCCAATTCTTCATAGCCATTCCAGCTAGACCTTGTTCCAATAGGATGATTAGATGACAAGTCAGTAAAAGGCTAATGTTGGGTTCATCTGTAATCATAATCTTAAATAGTATCTGTATGCTAAATATCAGCACTTTTTGTTTTTTTCAACAATAGGCAATATAGAAAGGTTACATAAGAAAAGTGCCTTGTGGGGAGGTGTTCATGATACCTGACACAGCTGGTAGAGGTCATAGAGGTTTTGAGTGCATAACGAATGTGTAGATGGACAGTTACAAAATTGTTGGGGACTCTTTTCTAGGCTGCTGAGCAACGTTATGCTGGGCTGAGACATTGCTTATATTCATTATGGCAAAAGTCAACAGTATTCTCCATGCAGAAAAAATATGAATGATCAGTTGCTGTGTTTTGGTTTGTGCTCTTTTAGGAGCCCAACATTTGGTACTGATATTGAGACTGTTCACAGGTCACCATTTGTAACCTCACTTCCATTCACTATGCATTTTTCCTAAAGACAGGACAAATATAGACCCTCCTCCCTTTAGGTGGAGGGGCTATAATAAGAGACCATTTAGATAATCCAAATCAGAAATGATAGTGAATAGCACAGGGCAAATAAAAACTTTAACATCCCCCCTTGACAGTGACAAGCAGTGACAGCCTTTAGCCACTGGGACATGGCTGAACTGGTGTGGCCCTGATTAAAATGGAAAAGCCTCAGCAACCATGAAGCTGAGGAACATTGAGGAATTGGCCATTGTAGCCAGTGGTGGAAAAGGTAAGTCCATGTCCAGACTCTGGAAAACAGCTGCTGTTTTCTCTTTGTTCATATTAATTCAAGCACTTTGCAAAATGCTTCCAGACTAGGTGGGCTATTTAGTAACAAAGTATGTCATTCAATCATTACTGTTATTAGATTGCTTGCCCTTAACAGCCCCTGAATAACCTTAAACTGTGTATGTGTTTTATTTTTAGTTTTGGCTGCTTAGCTGGATATCATTTACTGATCCTCAGTGTCCATGGAACCATCACGGCAAAACTGTTTAAGAGACAAGCAAAACAGATATTTACAGACTAGGCCAGGTGGGTTTTTTTCTAAGGTTTTTTCTACATTGACTAAATGTAGAATACCCAAGATTCTCATGTTTAGTATCCTTCATAGTCTTCTGAGAAATAAACTAAAATCTATGGACTAGGATGAAACAAGTTTTCATTCAAACTTCTCCATGATATTCAATTAAACTCTACTTTAAAGTTGTCTTGGAATGTTTAGTCTTGACTCTGTGTTTTGGTTTGAGACTTTGTACCGTAGTCCATGTAATCCCAGCAGGCTCTAGATCTGGGAGCAAGAGTTAGATGGTAACCTAACCAAAATGTTTTGATCATTGCTTTTGAAATACTATCATTTCCATCAGAGAATGTTCTCTTGTAGTTTCCAGGTCTGCAGGTTTTGATATAGGAAAGGCTGGATAAAACTTCAGATTTCTGGATGGTTATGTCGGTTAAGGTCTTGGAGGCCTGTGCATCTTCTATGCCATGGCTCCAATCTCTGTCCCACAAGGACAAATATTAAAGACTGATGTTACACGTTTTCAAGGTATTTTAGCCAAGAAAATGGAAAATTGTATTTTTTGAGTAACATATACAGGAAAAAACTGATGTTTTGAAATTCAGCTTTGATTGCTCACTGACCTAGTGATTAGTCAAGCCTAGGCAATTTTAATTATCTGTAGATCAGAAATAGCACTAGGCTGCAGAAGTCAAATTAGAGTGGGCCCAGACTACACTATATGCAATGTATTGGGTCACACCAAAAAACTTCATTGGTAGTATAACATGTCAAAATTAGTCACTTAAGAATGTAAACAGCTCCAGAAACAGAAATGAGCAGGCCTCCAGCCATCTGCTTTGTGTGATAGTCCCGCTTTTTCACTGTAGGCACTGATATTTGTTCACTCAGCCAGATGATCGTCGTCTTAGATTCAGCTGAGTGTCCCGAAGTAGCAAAGAGCTGGAGATGTCAACAGATTGTGATGCCTTCCGGTAGAGGCACAAGGCTCTGGGCTCAGCAGGCAGGAGCAACATCAACAGCTGGTACATCCCAGGACCTCTTTTCCATCTTCTCCTCTGATTTTTTGCTACAGATGTGAGAGGCAAACGATCTTGTCATTATTAGCAAAGGCACCCTGGAGTAACCCTATGCTCCTTTTTAACTCAAGCCAGCAACAAACCTTCCTCCCCCATCCTCCCTCCCCCTCTCTTTCCCTCACTCTCACCTCACTCCTCACTCTGTTCTGTGCTATTCTGACATTCTGAATTTAAATTTGATTTAGAGTATATTATTTTCATCAGAATTTATAACTTCTACCTAGTATATTTTTTTGCTGCCTGTTCTGCAGCAGCTGATTCTTATGGACCTGATTCCTCATTTTATGCAACTAGATTTATCTGGGTTAAATTGTATTGAGATAGATTTGTAAAGTACTATAAAATAACACTGAGATCTTGAATAGAAGTAATTAATGTTTTTTTTTTTTATTTTTTTGGCACCAAAAATATGGAAAGTGTACACTAGCCATGCAACCAGAAAACAAAGTCTAAAATGCATGATCAAAAGAAAACATTAGCAAGCCTCTGAACAGCAGTGGCAGCGTCAATTGCTAGTTCATATAAAAGAGTCAGTAGGGGATTAGGCAATTGCTGTACAAAGAATAAACCAATGATTTCTTGAAAATTAGTGTTCAGCTGATAGCCGTTTAATTAAACTGTTTGCTTTAGCATTTGTGATTTTTAATGGAATTTCAGGGAGAGGGTAAAGGGAGGAACTGAAGGATAAAATTTAATACAGACAGAGAAAGCTTTTATTTCTTTGCTAAATCATAGTGTTTTGATACATTGTCATTTCCATCAATAGACTGATAGATGAAATATTGAACATAGCAACAGCTTGTGGGAAAATCATCCTAAATTTAACTGAAAAGTAAATAGTTTGTAGTGTCTTCACTGCACGGCCATGCTTCAGAGATGTTAAGGACCAATGTAAGAGGAAAAGTCTTACACCAGAGATGCAAAACTCACTTTCAGAGTTAATGAGCTGCTTCAGTGATCTGTGTGGGAAAAAAAATGGCATTGGGAAATGGTGCAGTAAAAAAAGGTCATTTCAATTGCTGAAAAAAAAAAAGTGAAATGATAGACATCCTCACACCAAAATCTTTATGAAGTTAAAGAGTAATATTTCAGTATATCTACTCATCAGTGGGAGTGAGGAAGAAATATTTCCTAAGAATAAGCAGGTGAACTTACGCTACCTTTCAAGCTTCTGTCAAGTACTGGAGAAAGCATATTAAACTTAACAGGACCCTGATATGATCAATTACAGCTGTGTTACTCTGTGTGGGTCACATCACCTTTATTTCCGAACTTAAATGCTGTGCCGCTTACTTGGACAGAAATTAAGTGTATTATAAAAGAGGAAAGGCATGCATTAGGAACTGTAAGTCAGGAAAAGTTTTTCTCAGTTACATACACCAACTCTTATAACAATGTAGCCTCTCTGTCCTTACCAGAAAACCTGATTATGTGGCAAACTTTGGATGAGATTCTGTTTGCCATTGCCCTTTAATAAATGTATGGAAGGAGAAGGGGCAGGCTGGTCAATGATGCCCTTCAGCCCTCTGACAGTCCTGATTCTGAGGTCAGGTTGAGAGGACATCTAACCTACATCAATTGGGTTAATCATAAATGTCATGAACATTTTAATTAAACAGTCACAATGATATGATGAGCGTTTTTTATAAAAGAGCTTGTCGTCCTCTCACCCCCTCAATGCTCTTGTTAAAGCTCATCTCACTGTGCACGAAGGAATGAAAGATTCATGAGCTGGAAAGACAGCAAGTGAAGAGGAACATGGCTCTGTAATAGTGATGGGCAGCATACTTGGTAAGGCAGCAGTGCATCTCAATGGCTCTGGTGTTCAGTCTATACTCCTGTCTTCACAAGCTTGTATTGCCCCTCATCTCTTCTTGCCAGCTGAGCTTCTACTTAAAAGCTATTTTTGAACTTTGCCAGACCCCTTACAATTAGCAAGAATGTACCAAAACCAGAAGTTACACAATAGTCTGACCTCCCTGGCCCCTGCTATCTACCTATTAGCCTATCATAATATTTGATTTAACAGTATTACACATGGTAGTACCATGATACGTTTTTGTTATAATGAAAATTTTAGATGGTATTGTTCATGCCCATGCTGTGATTTAGTGGTCAGGCTGCTCAGGATATATAAGAGCAGAGTCTTTAATTCCTACCTTTTCTGTTCCTAATTCTATAATGAACTTGCCTGGGTAGGGTCAACACCAAGAATATTTTAACACCTCCTGATATTTAAGTAGTCTTGTGAAAAAAAGTCAGTTGGCATACCTGGTCTGAAAAATGTTTGGCTATCACAGTGACAGGGATTTAAATCACAATTGTGTTGTTCTTATAATGAAATGGACTGGAAACTTCTTGCAGTATAGTGTGTGGTGTTTATTACTGAAGAAAAAGCAAATCAATCTAACCTGGTCATAAATTTACCCCAAAAGTTTTTGTGTATAGATGCATTACAGATGCTGTGGTGGAAGGATCAAATTGTCCCTGCACAAAAATGTCAACAAATCTGGTCAAGTATAAACACAACAGGTCCTGCACACTTGCTGTCCAGTCAGTTTAGCCTATTTATCATCTATCAAAGTCCTGTCTATCTCTCAGTCTACTTCTCCAGGGAAGCACAGTAAGGATAGAAGGGTGGCATGTTTTGACTTTTGACTCAGGTAACAGAAAAACAAAGATAATAGAAAACACACATAAGTTAGGTTGTGAATTTAGTATATTCACCTTTGAAAAAAAATTGTAGAGCAGATTTCTGTAGATTTCTGTGAGTGGACTTGTGTGTAGAAGATTCTGTGTAGCAGATTTCAATAACATGGCATGGTAATCACTAATATAGGCACAAATTAAACAGACTCTCTTATTATTGTTATTAATTTGCATTGGTTTCTTTTGTACTCATAAATTTATGCTAAGACAACAAGGTAGTACTTTAAAGTGGTCATTGGGTGTGTGGAAAGGAATATGATAATCTTTAAGTTCAGACTTACTTAAAAGACAAGAAAGCTCAGTTCTTTGGAAAAAACAGATGTCTTGCACAACTTTTTAAATTTATTTATACAGAATGTTGTGTCATAAGTGCTAGCTAACAGCTATTCAGTTTATGCAAAATATCTGTATATTTTTATAAATGTAAATGAATATTGTTATATTTTGTCTACTTTCTTCTTTCAATTCATTTTCCCTTATTGTCATGCATCCTCTTCTTTGTATTTCCCACCTAGGCAGAAAGAACAGTACAGTCATCCTGATAATAAATATGCAGCAGTACTAGGTGCAAGAAGATTTGTGCAGTCTTCACTGGAAAAGACTAGTGCAGCAGATATACTAGAGTGGATCAGAATAGATTGCTGAAATCAAGTAGAAGCATGCTTCTGTCCAAAGCAAACGTGTCTCATGTGACAGCTCCATTATACTAAAAAGCAAAAAATGGGAGTTTCATGTAGTATGATGCAAATCATAGTTCTCTTTAAGGAAGACTTTGGAGTAGTAAATTATGATCTTGTTTAAACTGTGATTCATCTTGTAAGACAGAAATGATCTGGAGTACTTCAGAGGCTTAGGTTAAAGCTTTCTTCCTGTTTGAAAATTTTAAGTTTTGTTTCTTTTTTCTTTGAATAGCATAATGCTCTTATCTTAATTATAATGTGCCACTGCGACAGTTCATGTGGCTAGGAATTAAGCTTAACCCTTTGAAGAGAGGAGCCAGATGCTTCTTATTTTGGTTATCTGTAAAAACACAGCAATGTGCAGCAACCAATGTATTTAGTGTAAGATAGAGTACCCGATAACAACTTGTACACTTTACCCCGAAAGTAGGAAGAGATCAGTTTTGGCCCTCACACAAACATCACGTTTCCTTGCACAGGAGAAAACTATTCTGCTGAGCGAAGCCTGGTATTGTAAGCCCAAGGAACCTTTTATTATGTCATCTACTACTGTTATACTGTTAACTACTGTGACTTGCTCAGTCTAAACAAGAAGTGTGGCAATATGCCACGCTAGGCAAAAGTGTTGTGTGGACAAGGAACTGTATGGGGCACTAGCTGCCCCACTTCTCATGCCTCACCTTGGGCAGAGGGAGAAGTCAGGACCTGGACCCCGTGCAGGCACTTCCCTACCCATCACGTCACTCCACTTCCAACACCTCTGGGCACTGCACCTTCTCGAGTTGCCATTCCCTTTTCCCCTCAGGGAATGGTCCTTGCTTTCACTTAGGGTCAAAAATGCCTCCTGGGACCTTCATCAATATTAATGTCATTTATTCATATAGCAATTGCACTCAAAGGTCAGCAGAGAAATGAGAAACCCAGATGACTTTTCTGTTGTGGCATCGTTGTTGCACATGGGTTGTATTTATAACCTGCACTTCCTGCACAGATATCCATTCACCCCCAGCTCTGAGAAAATGAAAAGACACTTGGAGCCACAATTTTAAAAAAAAAATATGTTAGAAAAATACTTAATTTTTTAAAAATTTGATTTAAAAGGTAGAAGCAAGAAGGCTGTTACCAATAATTTTTAGCTTGTTCCTTAGTATGTTCAGCCTATAATACAGTTTAAAAGTCCCATTATTGTGCAAATGATGACTTTCCTTTCTTCACTGTGGTAAAATTGAACATAGTGAAAACAATTGTAATAATATCTCAGGTAAGTGACTGAAAGGAAGCTTAAATTCCTTGGAGAAATAGGATATATTCATAACCTTTGTTTTTCATGGCAAAATGTGTAATTTTTCTTTGTTCTGAGTTCATGGCTTCCTTTTGATAAAGAGAAGGCCCTTTTCTTGCTCTTAAATTCACTTTTTTCTCTTATTCACAAAATGCCTTGTAGCTTTTAGGAAGGCAATCTCTATTCAGGGAGGCAACAGGAATGATAAGGGTCAATTAGGTTCAGTTTTCTAATTTCTTTTCCAGAGTGGCACAAGCAACTGTCAGAAAGAGATACACAGAAGGGTGTTCAGCCCAGCAGGGCTTTCCTGCAAACATTGCTTGTGTTCCCAACTCAGCTTTGTATTTTATTTCAGTTTCAATAGAAAAGGATGGTTCTCCTCATATTTCCATCTTTGTTGATGTATGAGGATTTGCAGTGTTACCTTCAGGCTGATGCAGGCACCCTTCTGACAGGCCTGGGAAAGCACACAGAAATGCTACTCTCTGGTTATCTGGCTTTTTGTTTCAGACTTGTATTTACAGGAATTTCTTCAAAGAGGAAAACAAGTGAAAAAATTGAAAAAGGTTCCAGTAGGTAAGTATGAAAACAGATTTTTCTTCTCTTTAGGACACACTTTGTCAAGAGAGGGAGAGCTTAGAGAAGATATGACACTTTTTGTACAATTTTGGTGATATTAAGAAGTAATTTTGCCTGAGAAGCAAATACACTTGCAAGGAGTACTAAACAACTCACCTGGTCCTTTGCTTTTTAATCAGAACATTATCCTGCCATTCTTTTATTATTATTATTATTAAACTTCAACAGACCCTCATACTTTTACTGTCCTGCCTCTTTGGTTTTTTTGGTCTAAAAGCATCTTCCATGATTTGTAAAAACAAGTCTATGTTTACACATTTGAAAGACATTAAACTTACAGAAATTTCATTATCCAGTGTTTACAATTCAAGAAGCTAGGAAGCTTTTAAATTTGTATAAGCAGCATATGGGTGGACCTTCTCCCCAAGGTCTGTTTTGGTTTTTTTTTTTTGATTCATTCTGTACATAATAGGTATTTAGAATTACTGCTTTGATACATCCTATGAACTCAGTGAAAAATTACATAACCACATCTGTAAAACAATTGCAAATACTTCTAGTTATTAAAAAAAAAAGTCTGCATGGTTCGTTTTTAAGAGAAAGGAATATCACTGTAAAAATATTCACTCTTGTAATCAATAAACATAACCTTCCAGTGTGTTATTACAGACCTTCATTTGTTTTCAGGTTTTACTTGCAAACATTATTGGCCGCATGGCATGAAGGTCATTTTATGGAAAGTACACATATCAGATGTGACAAAGGTAACATGCTACCAGAGTATCTGTGTTTCCAGAAAAATGCTAGAATAAGCTACTACAGAGTAAAAATAAATAATAATTTTGAACTGCATTAGCTTTTACAAATGTCAGTTCTATGAAGATAGTGACTGAAAAGCAAGCATTATTCCTAGGTTTTGTTCTATATATGATTAATTTTGTCAGACCTGGTATTTGGCATTTCAAACACAAAATGAGAATTTTCTCTGTGCTTTCAGCTTCATAGCAAGAAAACAAACTTCTCAAGGGGAGCTGTTTGTTCTCAGATTTATCCATCCATCTCATATTTAGCCAACACCAAGGACAGTGTTTTCTGGGGAAAAGAGTTTAGTTTTTGGGTTTCTTGTAACATGGTAGTTCCTTCCAGCATTTGTAAACTAAGAAGTTTCGCTAGAAATCTGGGCACAGTATCTCAGTTGAGTGCAGCCAGTTCAGTATCAATGTCTGAAGAACTCTCTATTCAGGCCAGATGCTTGCAATGTCTCTAAAGGTTCTTTGATTAACTGAGGTGAAACCACCCTGTATAACAGGGTCAGCACACACAAGCTTTCATTATTTTCTTCATTTACATCAATTAGAATTATGGAAGGCCTGAGGCTACTACTGACTTCTAAAAACATGATCTACTCCTAGGTGATGTTTAAATAGAGCACCAGAAAGATTACATCATATTTCATTAACAAATAAAACTTTTATTTCTTTCATCAATGACAGCAAGATTTATATTAGGTGTATTGCTAAAGCAAGTCATTAACATATATCACTCAAGGTGGTCAGACTCTGAAGAACTGGAGCTTGCTGTATATCACAACAATCAATCTAAAGATAGTGAATTTCATTTTTGCACAGACTGCAGTCAAGAAAGAATGAACATCAGCTCCAGCAGATTTTGTGAATTCCAGTTTTCTTTTTATGACAGCTTATTTAAGGGGTGTGCAAACCACTGCTTTGTATTATGGCTCAACTGGAGAATGCCTTTACCAGAATGGAAAAAAAAAAAAAAAAAGAAATTAAGTTCAGGTCTTCTACCTTGAAAGCTAGATGAAAGGAGTATGTCTACCACACATGGAGGTGACATAGTATATCACATGTCAGAATTAGAGAGGTATTGCAGAAGTGAACCAAAAGAAACATGGTATTGATAATGCTGTAATTTTCTATGGTCCAGTGTGTAACAGCAGACATCTCTCCTGCGGATGTTGTGTTCAAGGTGAAATCAATGCCACATTTTCCTTTCCTCAGTGTGAGTTATTGCAAGTCACTGTAGCCTTGTTCAGCAAAGCAAAATTTGACTCACCAAGTGTTTTATCAACATGTGTAAGTCAATTAGTTGCAGCAACATTACTGCTGCAAATATAGCAAATATGTAAATTTTAATACATTTTTCTGAATGGTGGAATAACATGGTTAAATAACACTGGGTCCATGCTGTGGCTGTAATCCAACCATATAGGGCTGTAAACCTGAATATCCTTCCTTTTGTTTGGAAAGGCCTCTATCTACTCCACATTATTTTTCTGATTTCCATTCCATGCCTCTGTAACACGCCCTAGCCTGTGAGGCTAGTGACCATATTCATCCTACAGATAGAGACTGGTAATAGTAGAAATTGAGCTGGAGAATATGTATATTTTCCATTACTTTTACCTGAAGTAAGTAGTAGACAATGACTGATGTTACAAATCCAAGTGCCAGACAAGAGTGGAACAGTCTTTCTCTGGCATCAGGAAAAGACTACAGGTACAGCCTTCTGATGGAGTCCAGGTAGGCCATCAAAATTGAACCATCAGGTTGGGATTGACCAAACAGTTTATAGTTACTTTGTGATCTTAGGTCTTGGAGATCCTACAGATTTAGAAAAGGGGAGGCTTAAGAGGGTCTCACAGAATTCACAGTACATATTATCTTTTTCTCCTTCTTTTTTTTTCAACTTTTCTCCAGCACTTCACTTTCCATGGTATGAGTAGGAAAAGTAGATTTTGCAACAGCTCTGATAAACTGTCCTAACAATTTAAAAAATCTGGTCTGCCTGTGTCTATAACAATCACTTTTTAATGTGATTTTTGCACATTAATGCTAAAAATCATACAGTTTAAAACCAAGCACTGCTTTTTACCTGCCTCACATAGTACTCAGCTACTCAGCTTTTCAGTTTGCCAATAATGTAGTTGTAATGTGCTAAAACACAGGCTAGGCCACAATTCCTGGAAGAAAGCAATATTTTAGGCCTACTCTCGATTTTTAGAATGTATCAAACATTAGGAATTGGCTGTTACCATGACACCTAGACACCTGGCTGTCTCGTTGGAGCCAACTTTGGGCCTAGAGACTGGAAAAAAAAGAAAGAAGGAATTTGGTTATAATGTGATACAGAGAACAGAGTTGTATTCACTATAGTAGTAAATGTGGTTTAAAAAGATAAGAGTATACTTCTAAGTAACAAGAAGCATTGGAAAAGTATAGAGTCAAGGGTGATGATCTGTTTGATATGGTTTTATCAGTTGTTGTTCAAGGCTGCTGGTGATGGGTCCTTACCAGAGGAGTCGAAGTTACTAGAAACCCTCTCCTGTTCCTGTTAACTCAGAGGGGGTTCTGACTAGCTTTGAAATTTTGCACATCTTGCTTTTTCTGGGTACCCCTTACTGTTTTTACATTGCATAGTTCAACTGTATGGGACAACTTGAGAACATGGGCTACTTATGGTCTACTGTTTCACAGATCTTGGAGGAGAGAGCACCTGATCTCAGAAGAAGTGCTTAACAAGAATCTACTCAAATATTTCCAGTTAGATTTCTTACAATAAGCATGTCTAAGGCCATACTGAACACATAACTCAGGACTCTACCAAAGTAGTTTTTCACCAGCACAGATGAGCATTGCTGCTTTGCCTGTGCTGTACTGAGCATCTTGCAGATTACTCTGACTGAAAAACTTACTTTTAGCAGCCGCAATTAGTAAGTGCTAAGAAAGGAAAGGCTATAAACTGCCTGGAAGCTCTGTGGCTGGTAAATCCCAGGTGTTTTGCTGTTCCTAATTTCCCTTTGAGTTTGAGGTGAAATCAATGTGGAAAATACATGTTACAGTTGGTGGTTAAATGCTGCATGCCACCTAGATGGGCAGGTTTCTCATTCCACCTGCTACCACATAAAAGTTGTCCTCAGAATGCAAAACATTTTCCATATGATGTGTTATTATATGAACAGTAGGTAGCTTAAATACGGATAACATAGCAGTTAAGTACTGAGGCAGTAACAATAACCACAGAGTACATTTTTCTCAGTTCATTTAGAAAAGTTCACAAACCAAAAGTCAGCAATTCCCAGAACTTGGTGTATTTTACCTGACCTGTTCCATCATGACACTTTCTAACAGCTGTAATCAAACAATATTTAAATTTGCAAATAAATCCAAATACATTGTAGCAGGACTGTACTAGACACAACAGCACTTAAACACCTAATTCCTGGCTGGTAACGAACACAGTAGCAGTTCTTGCTACCTAGGCATAGATAACAAAGGCACAGAGTTCATTACACATATTAGATATTACAGTTGTGACTGTATAAAGTCTGGAGGAATGGGAGAGGGAAGTGAAATTTCTGCCATATGATCCACTGGTATATGAAATTAATGACAGGACCTTTGCTCTATCAGATACTCTCTGTTCAGCTCCTTTTTGTGAAGCTGGAAGGGATTTATTTTCATGCAGAACTTTGCCCTGAATTGATATTATAATGATTCTTGTAATTTTGGTCTTTCTCTCTATCTGATCTGATATGTTAGATGTTGACAGTAACTTTGAACATATGTTTCTTCTGTAGATTTTGACAGAGTGCTGTTATTTCCTGTATAATAACAGTTTCAATTTCCTGTTCACCATTTTAGTTTTTTCATACAGTGATCACAGAATAAAATCTTCAGGGAAGACTGAATATAGTTTGATCTATAAAGATGGCTGATTAATAAAATGATTAAACCCATTATTTGTCCCTAACAGATAACGTTGAAATGATTACACATTCCTCTTCCTTTCATAGAGCTAGTTTTATGACTATCAAAAATAAGAGAACCTGCTTAAAAAGCTTCTGGGTTTTTAAAAGGTTAAACACTAGCTTAATAGGGGACTGCAATGAAACAACACTACAAAAATATCAACAAATCTTTGCCCATTATGTGACTTTGAAAATGGTAGAAAGTTGATTTTTATGACTGAAATATTTTTGTAAAATTTTAGAACATTATTCATACATATATGTTTAATTAAAAAGACGTTTCTGCCAACAGTTTAGACTATAGAAACAGAATAGTTCATATTATCATCTATTATGAGCTGGAATAGATCCACTGATAGCACTGAAGCAATTTAGATGTGCTGAGCTGTATCTAAACTAAGAAATAATGCTGCACACTATGAGTGGGTCTATCAGATGCCAGTATGAACTCTGTGCATGGTCTAGATTTAATGTGGTCCTGCAACCTGAACACCTGTCAGCAACTAAAGCATGGTCAGGTTCCCTTTTGGAGCATTCCTTCTTGTTGAGTTTCATCTGAAAGTAATACTGTTTGTGCTTCTGGACACTCTTCAGTGTGAACCAAAGCACCATAAAAGATGCAATTTCACTTCAAAAACCATTCCTGATCCAAACTGCACTGACAGTGTAGATGCATCTCATAGAGTTCTAGAGAATGTCTCCCACATGATTCAGAAAAATAATTCTGTATAACTTTGGAGGTTAGGTTGTCCGTTAAATCAGCCTTGTTACCTTTTCTTTAATTCCGTGCTAGTTTATAGCTGTAGCTCAGAGGTAAATTTTACACAGTTCTTTGGACAGTCATCAGTAATATGTCAATTGTACATCTTCTGCCTTGCAACCATGACAAGGCAACTCATGGCGACTTCAAGGCAAACTTTGAAGTCTTAGTGAAGACCTGTTTTCCCCACCTGTGGGATGTGACATGTGATGATGATTCAGATATCCTCAGAGATGCACAGGCAGATAAACAGTTGGAGAGATATAGCAGTGAATGTTAATTATGTGTAATTAAGAAAAAAAAGAAATAATTACAGAGTGAAACTTACAGAAAAATGAACAGCCCTCCTTTAGGACCTTATTACTGCTCCTGTGGAAATGGAGGGCAACATTTCCACTGGGTGCATTTAGAAGTCTCCTGTTTCCAATACAAAATACCTAAGAAGATTCAGAAATTTAAAAGTATGTATAATCCCTTGAGTTTAGTCAGGCCAGTCACATTCTTCAACTTAATCACATGCCTGAGAGTTCAGCTTGATTATTAGAGACATGATGCTTTGTAGAATTTAATAAATAACTCTGAAATAATAACTTATTCAGCAAATGTAATGTGTTTTACTGTTTGCAGAACATCAGTGAGCTAGTCATGATTTCTTTGAATTTATTCATTATTTCAACTGATTTGCTGGATGTTCTTTAACTTAGTGGGCCACCTATGAGTAGTTCCCTTTCTGGGTATTTGTAATTTGATATTTTAAGTCTCCTAATATTGATTTTGTATCCTATGATTGTAAGTGGGTACGAATACAGCCAATTAGATTTATATGAACATTTACAATTTTACAGGAACAACTGTTTCTCTACCTTTATTCTCATGGATCTCCTGCTATTGTTATGAGGAGAAACAGAATGATAATCTGTTGAGAACACCTGTGATAGGGCTAGATAAACTGCTGCCATTATGAAAAAGATGCTTTTATATGTGTGGACGCAATGTGTAATCTGCTCTACACAAAGACCAAACTTCTAATTGGTCAAACTGCACTAAAATCAGGGGTGCTACAGCAAGGAGGAATCTGATCCCCAGCACTTGTGAATAATGCCGGGGATCACAGATAAAACAGCATGTACATTTGAGGCTCATCTGCCCTTTCCTTCCTTATTATATATTTTGAAATAAGTAGGGCAAGAGTTAAGTAATATGCTTGTGATTTCCTGACATAAATTCCTACGTATTTGAATTGTTCAAAGCCTTTTGACATTTGTTCTTTCATATGTTTCTCTAACCTGCTGTAACTCCAATCATCCTGGTAATAGTACTCCTAAGCTTTTTTTTTTTTTTTTTTTTTCCTTAACCCACAAGTTGAAAATTAGTCTCCTGACTGCCCACTTGCTTTGCCTTGAGGTCTTTTTCATGGAGTACCCCCCTTTAAGACCCTTTAAGGTTACAGTCAAATGGTTACAAGGTAGTCTTAATAACAGTGGATGCCGTCCATGCCTTTGAAAAGGCATACCGTGCCTCTAGCCAAAAGCAGGGACCCAGGCTGATCCTTCAGATTGGCCCAATAACAATCATATTGAAGTTTTCTAAAACCTGGGCTAAAAAGACAACTGCTCCAAACCCTCTTCACATTCTTTAAGGAAAGCATACATTTTCTGTCAGAACTTCTGGTTTAAATTCTTGCCAACTGGAGTTTTTTATGAAGCAGACATTTTTATGATATTACTAAGTGCTTTTAGGGGTCTTCTGTGCTTTAGAGTGTGACTTTACATGCTTCATTACACAATCCGGATAAGCAATGGTAAGTAGACCTTGAAAAAACACACACAAATATACCTTTATTCTGCTGAGCACAGGAATTAGCCAGCTATTTGCCTCCAGGACCAGGATATAGCCATACCTGGAAACAGCAAGGGGAACACAGAGCTGAACCTCATCGTGACCTGTGATCACAATGAGACCTCCTATTGCATGAGGCCTGGTCTTTAAGCTTTTGTTTATAAATTCTGTTTTTGCAAAACCACCCTTTGATATAAACTCATGTTTTTTATCCACCATGATAATGTTAAAAAGAGGTATTGTTACAAAAAGGTACTGTTAATTTAACTCATAGTCTTCTTTCTACACCAGGAAACCAGAAAATTCTAGCTCATTCTGATTTCAGGCCTAACGTACACACTAAGGGGTATTAATTATTATTTATTTTCATAAGTTTGCAGGTAACAGCAGCAGCAATACAGAGGTTTCCTTGGTGTACCCAGTAACACTGGGCAGTAACAAGTCTCTAAAACTCCTTTTGTGGAGGTAAACTCTGAAATTGCTGCTCTGTGTTTTATGATGCATTTCAAGAACATCACCATCCTCTGGCTTGTGCTGACTTACCTCTCTCATGCTGCAAATTGTGGGTGTTTTTTCTTTTCTTTTTAAAATTATGTTACTTACCAGGATTTAAAAAAAATTCTGGGATTTCTGTAAGCTGGAAAGTTGGCTGTACATCACTGTCACTGAATATTGAACTAATCACTTCAGTTAACTGTTGGCTATCGCTGACAAGAGGGGAACTCAATAAACCATGAATTAGTTCAGAGCTCTATTCAGCTCAATTTGTTGCTGTAAGTTACCTTTTGTGAGTTACAATATCCACTTCCCAACTGAAAAGCTCTTACTAAATCACAGCAGCAGCCAATTTCAGTCATGACCCATGCAGGGCTGCCCTTTTCTTTGTGGTATTCAGCTGTCATTCAAGTCAACCCTTTTCATTAAATACACTGTACCCCATCCTATGAAGGCTAGTTCAAGACAAAACATTGCAACTGCATACTACTATTAAAAGAAGTATGTATGCACTTTAATCCTCTGGATATTTGCTCTCACTGATAAGCAAC
The DNA here is from genome assembly GCF_015220075.1 of Falco rusticolus. Taxonomy (NCBI): domain Eukaryota; kingdom Metazoa; phylum Chordata; class Aves; order Falconiformes; family Falconidae; genus Falco; species Falco rusticolus. Next base: position 73,659,424 of record NC_051189.1, on the reverse strand, counting down.
CGGGGTGCTTATCCTTTTGAAAGATGAAAAAACCAGGAAATATACTTTGTCCTGTTGAATATCTGAACATCTGAACAATCAAATAGCATAACTGTTCATTCAAAAGCAGCTAGGTGTGCAGAGCCAGCTTCAGTATTCTGACATCTTATACAGTCTTGAATTTTTTTACCGAGAAGATTCATGAAGTTTTATTTATAAATATTTCTTCTTTGGGGAAAAAGAACTCTGTTATTAGATTTTTATATAAAGTTGTTATTCTGGTTCATAGTTCAAAAATGTTTGGAATTGTATTGCAGTAAAATAACCAAGGAGTTGCCATTTGCGTTGCAGCATGATGCAGCTCATGGGATTTGCTTCTGTGTAATACTTTGTCTAATGTGGGGTATCTTTCTGTATATACCTATACTGTCAGCCTACCATTCAATATACAGTAACAGCTTGTTCTCATTTCTGAAAAATTATGTGAAAAATAACCTAGGTTGTTGTTAAAACCAACAACTGTAATTCTTTATGATTCTCTTCATATGCTATCCAGAAATGTTCCATAAAACATGTTTTCAAAATAGCATATGTATGACATGCTTCAATAGTTTTTCACACCATGAATGGTCCTGCACCATGTTTAGGGAATTCATTCAAATATTCCTGATGACATTTTGTGTCTTCTACTCAGAGTACAGATCAGATAACCAAAATAGTCCTTGTGGGACTAATAAACTATGAATCCAGGAAGTCTTGACAGAGCTCTGCTGACCACCTAAAACAGACACACACCATGTCCTTTTCAGTTAAGTAAAAGAATGTTGTATGACAGCAAACAAGATAAACACTGCATAAGCAAAAGTGTAAGTAATATAAGCAAAGCAAGCTGAGATGCAAGAAATCTATATCAAGTAGTTCAGAATCGATTTATTAATTTTTCTTCTTTATTTTGACCTAATCTGTTAAGCCAGTTTCCTGATTATTTTATACATCTTTCCTTTTTTACACTTCAAGAATGCAAATGACAGTGTGGAGCAATCACAGACATCTATGTTTTGCAGTATTTGGTGAAGTTTGCTATTACAAAAGCATTCAGAATGTCTTTATTACAGGAAATGGTGTGCAGGAAATTCTTTTTCCAGTGCAAATTGGATGAGTCTCTCCTGAAAATTATTCTCGTATTTAGTTTTTTTTAATAGATAAATTTCTATACATACATTCTTTTTGAGCTAAAAACTCTATTTGTAAGTATACTTTCTTATTCTTAATTCCACTATTGAACTGCAGAATTAAACGCCCTTTCTATCACTGCATCTTCTTTGATTTTTCATCTGTAAACAAAATAATCTTATATGTAGTATTTAAAAAAGTGAATATTCTTAACACCTGACAGAAAAATACAAACCTGGATTTTTTTATAGTGGTCAAAACAATCATATTCAGACTGCTACATGTACAGGAGTTTTTACTAATGCTCTGTGAAGCTTCCGGTCTCAGACTGCCCACCACTGTGAAAAACACAACAGTTTTGTGCACTTTTAGTCAGCTAAAGAACTACAGTCTGTGCATACTACTCATGTTGTAGGCCATGATAGCCTTCTAGACATGGACTTACCCATGCATCCATGTTAGCAAAACTGTGCAAAAATCAAATTCCAAATGACAGTTCTGTTGATGGAGCTGTAACCTCCCTTCTATACGCTATTTTGTCCATAATTATTTTTTCTACACACTGCTGTTCAACTGTTTGCAGACGTAGTTAAAGGATCTTGCAGTACTTAAAGATCTTCCTTGGCAGCAGCCACCACTGCACAGTCACCAGCCTGCAAAGGTTTCCATGCAGCCAATCTGCAGCTGTCAGGAGAGCTCATGAGCTAGCAAATAACTTTCACTGTCTTGCTGTGAACTTTATACCAATGTAGCTAACAGGACAACACAAAACAGTGCAAATAGCTTATTCAACAATACTTATAAAAGCGAAGAGGTGGGCTAGATCTCCATCAACCTTCACCTAGCGCCTCTATTCATCATGGAGCTGTTCCAGAGCAGAAAACACCTCCAGAGGTGAGATGTTTTCACCTGATACACTTTCATTTTCCACAGATGCAATTCCCCACCTTCCAGATATGAGGTTTAGGTAGACCGTGAACAATTGACTAGGCAATTTTTGTTTTGATTGAAAAGGATGACCAGGAAAAGATAACATTGTTCCCCAGAGAAAAACTCCTGGGCAAGCTACAGGCACTTAGTGCAAATTACCAGCTCTCCCTTTTGAGCACTTAGATCCAAACAGACAACAATTAAGCACCCAGGAAAGGAAAGCATAGATCTTTTCTTCAGAGCATCCAAAGGAAAAAAGACTCAAGGTAAAGCAGTTGGTACAACTACAGGCTAGCTCACACTTTGAACAGTGCTGTGAATAGTGCTACAGGCCAGCAGAGCTATCTGGAAACTCATTGAGCTTGACTTGCCCATACAGACACTGTTGTCCTTAACACCAAGGGACTTAAAAACCAGTGATGCTGGAAGATTGCAACCTCATTGAGTTCATGCTCAGGGAGCATTACTGAGAATCTGGCTGTATGACTTATTCTTACTTGGTAAAATTAAATTGGTTGTCTTAGAAGCCCAGGCAGAGGATTAGTAAGAAAACTCTATGTTATAATACAGAGGGACAAACAAATTCTGATGTGCAGTGACATGGGTTTGTCGTCTTCTCATAGACTTCTCTTTCATAACATTAATTGACCCAGCACTCAGGTAACTGCAGTACTTGTATGCTTGTTTAAAGGTACTAGCATTTACGTTTCACTGTGTGCTCTTTTCAATCAGATTTGCTAATTAGTTGCTCGGGACTTCAGACTGATACCTGACTTTCTGTAAAGAATTCCTTTGCTACCTTTTTTCCCTTACTTTTTTTTTTTTTTTTAAGTTTCAGCAATGGTAGCAAGGGTTTGACTTCTAGTACACAAGCACTCCCCTTACTGCAGACACTTGACTCTTTCTGGAAAGATCATTAATCTGAATCAAATATGACTGAATATATAAATCACGGGTTTTTTTCAAAAGCAATCCAAGCAAACCCTTCTGGTATGTCACAAGTCTAGAAATATAAAGCTCATACTAAGTTTATCTGGATAAATAAATATCTAGAGTCCACCATAAAACCACAGCTCAACCTGTGTGCTCTAACTGTCCTACTGTGTTCACCCTCTGGTCTTTTCTTGATACTGGAAGTGCAGAGGTTCTTGAAAGTTAAGCAAACTCCTGTCCAATTAGTTGTGTGCTTGGTGTTATAAGGATCTTGTCTAAACCCCATGACTAGATCCTCTAGCAGAACCTGGAGTCTAGCTCTTTTCTCATCTTTCCCTGGTTTCTTGAGTGAAAGTACTAGCCACAAGGCTGGTGAGTTGCTTTCAACTAGCCTCCTTCCCACCAATATGTTTTTAAATGTATTACAGAAAGTAGGCATTTCAGTGTCAGAAAATATGTTTTCTTTTTCCTGCCTAGCAGTGTTTAAACAGTGCTTTTGGGAGAGGAATGACATGGTTTTGAACTGCTTCCAGCTTAGAACCACATCTAGCCATGCCATTTTTCCCTAGCCACTGACTAATTACATAAAGTTTTTCTTGCTTTACAGGGACTTCTACTTTTGCCACAATTTGGAGGAAAACTTTTGTGTAGAGGCCGAGTGATTATATGAGAATGTCTACTGCACCAAGCTCTTCAGGAGACAGGCAGCAGGACCGATGCTGACTTGCTCTTCCCAAACAGGACTCTGCATGGAAGGAAGCTGCTGAGCATGCTGAAGGCTGAGGACCATATGCCAGAGCAGTTCAAGCTCAGCAAATACCATCATGCAGGCAGATTAAGCACCAGCTATCTCTGCTTTATCCATGGAGCAAACAGGTGGGAAGGGTTTCTTTGGACCAGCCACAGGGACTCTGCCACAGACTTGGTAAATGGAGAATTATAATTCTGTGGTTTGTTTGTTTGTTTTATTGTTCTTGTTGGAGACTATAAAGAAAAAACATATTTCATGATTATGAGCTCTCACAGAAAGCCTCTGGGACTTATTATTTGTTTATTTCTCTTTCAATTTTTCCATTTTTTTCAACAAAGAAAACAGACTTGGAATAGTGTAAGACTTTGCAGGAGTCATAAGATGTGGTAGCTAAAAAGAATTTCAGCAACAATGTGCTTTAGTGCTCATCAGGACTGCACCTGCTGTGTATTTAGAGGAGCAAATGGTGGTTCTGCAGTTTACACAGTCTTTTTACTAGACTTCACCAGGTTGTCTCCCAGCTGTACATATAGCTTCCTTACTCAGCATTTTCTCAGGCAAAGGAGTTTCATCAGATTTTAAATTTTTTGGCTATGCGTGTATGGTCTGTGCAGACTCTTTTTAGTCTGTACTACATCAGATAAGGCTTGAAGGAGCCAGAGAGATCTATCGTGTCACACAAAATATATTCCCTCCATATTAATTTTGCTTTGCTTCACTGCAGGCTTTCCTTAACACCATTCTTCTATCTGTACAGCTGACAAATTAGTGAAAGCACCATGCCTATCATGATGAAATTAAAAAGAAATATAGAGGCCCAAACATTCTGGAGAATTTAAAAACAAAGCAAATTTGCAAAACCACAAAAATTGAAACCTACCTGAGTTTTTTGCTTACATGCACCTGGAAAGCATTCTGTAGGGTAAGCACAAGGTTTCACAGGGAAATAATTTCAAGCAGATTGTTTCTATTTTAATTGAAATTGGAGATGGGGCAAAGCAGGATTTAAAAAAGGAAATTGTGCTGAGCATTGGAACTGAAGGGAGATTCCTTTGGTTTCCTTGTTCAGTCATTTGAATGTGTAGAAGACTGATGAAAGCAAAGGGCAGTTGATCTTTTCTTTGGCACGCATGTACTATTTCAAGTAAATAAAGATGCTTAACAAATGGAAAGATTAGTATTTCTGCACATTTTGAACGAGTCATGGATAACAGTACCCTAATTCTTTTTATACAATCCAAGTTCACAGAAAGCATGCGTTAAACATGAGAAATGCATGGATATTTTTACATATTCAGGACTTCTTAATGGATCATCAAAACCAGAATATTTTCACAAGTATGTGACCCACTGAAAATACACTATTATGTTTTTCATAACAATAAATAATACATTTTTTTATCATCATAAGTTTCTCTTTCATGGTACTCTATCTACATTATTATTTTGGTCTAGATACAACAGGAAATTGATCATGTTGGATAGCTGTTGCTGGAATAATTAGACTAACTTACCTCTTTAGTCTTAGGCCACATATTCCTTCAATGGGTACATGTTGTTAAGAAATTTAATCCCAAAATAATCTTATCAATATAAAAAATTTAGGATTTATAATGGCTTGTACTAAGCCTGTTTCTACTGTATGTTCAAACTATAACAGATTATGTAACAAAGTTTTCTTTATATCTTCTAGAGTAAAAGCATTTATTTGGCTAAAACAATTTTACCTGTCATAAGTGCATGGACATTCCAAAATGCAGTCTTGAGACCCTCCTTTTGGTTTTTTTTCTCAGACTGGGTCTCCCAGTATTGTAATTTTGATATATTCAAGTGGTCCCCCAAACCAAGACTTCCAATACTCCCTCTGTCTTTACACCTCAAACGGTTTCCCAGTAAATCATATCTGTGCTTCATTTTAACGTTTTCCAGCAATGGGTTGAAAAGACTGAGACAGCTGTACGGCACAAATGTTGATGTTTGAAATGATTTATCTCTCGCTTAGTGCCTCTAGTGAAGTGGTTGACATGCTGTTCACTATAAGTGAATATTGGTGGGTATCTGGTTAATCTGGGGTTAACATTCTTGCAGATGTCATATTGTGAATGTTGAAAAAATACTTTTCTGTATGACTTTTGTGGCCAATATGGTTTAAAGTTGTCCCTCAATCAGTGGAATTTATGTTTGAACTAAGTAAAATCTAGTGTTGGGGACACAGAATTCTTTTCGTCAAGTTTTGCTTGAACTGGACTTGGAAAAGCCTGTTTCTGGAACCTGGCTTCCTACATGATAATATTTCTCAGATTCATGAGTAAATTTACTCTCTCCATTGCACAAGCAGGCAAACTTATAAAAAGAGGTTTACCAGTTCTCTGTAAATATGTCCCGTTACGTTCCTGTACCTAATGGCACGTTGTATCTTCAGCTTTGTTAAATCTTTTAATTAAAACATGTTAACAAAGCCTAAGAAAAATAAATGAAACTACTCACAAGGAAATTAAATTGAGAAGCTAAGCTCATTTATAATTATTGTATTTCAATTAGGCTTTGCTAGGGCTGGGTGAAGGGAGAGATAAAAAGAAACTACTTTGATGCCTGAGTTTCATAAATATTTCTAGTGCCCCGTTTGTGAAGGCCACAATATTAACGATAACAGTTTACAGTGTGCAAGCCTTTTCATGCCAATTACTGTACTGAAGAATTCAGTCATAGTATTACATCAAAACATGTCAAGGCTCAGCTCCTAGGTTTTGTAATGCAGGTTTGCTGCGTTGCACTCAGTAGAAGTACTACTCCTCACGTCTCTGATTCACAGATTCAACACACTTTAGAGATATTTTGTCAGAATTTCGGATTTGTTTAGATTATTGAATTTTACCAGGTGATTCCTACACCAAGTCCAAATCTCTTAGCTGGATTAGAATATATTTGATAGCAAAAGTGTACCTTATTTCTCACTAATATTCACCAAAATTTAGCTTCCAGTTTTCCCATGTTATCATTTTCTGCTTCTAAATTAAGGAGTCATGAAATATCAGGAATCTTCCAGTGATGCCGATACTTATTACCAGGAACTTAGTCACATCCTCACATTCTCCTACCACCATAAGATGTTTTTTTTCCCAAGCTTTAAAGTGTAAAAGTTCTAAACCTTTTTCTTTTTCATAAGTCAGTCTTAATCTTTCACTTCGTTGATTTGTTAATGAATTAAAATGTATTAAATCTGGAAAACATAATAATGCCAGACAGCTCATTACACATTATCTTCTGTTTGCAACAGCTATGCTTTCCTAAATTACAATATTTTAAAAAATAATTAGCAACAAATTACTGTACAAAGGACATAATGCCAGAAATTTTAAAACTGTATTTATTTTTCCATCCAAAGTTTCTAACTGTAAAGATCGAATAAGTTCCAAATTTTTTTGCTGATTTGCTGATTTTTCAAACCTAAGGTCATGCTTGCTACAAGTGTGATTCCTTCTTAAAGCATATGAAAATACCCATTAATTTTCATGGGGACGACCCTAGATGAGCGAAGTTAATGATGCACATATGTACTTACTGAGAACAGATTAGGTGGCTGATAGATACTGCACATTTTTCATCATACTGTTGTGATCATTAAAGAAACATTCCTTTGTTTAAAAAAAAATCTTTAATTTTATCATCAAGTCATTGATTTCTTTCCCCAGTGAGGGAAGGGCATTGAGTGATTCACTCAAGTTGTTTGGGTGAATTAGTTCTAATGGATTTCTGTATATTTGTTTTGTTAGCTCCTGTCACCACCAGGAAATGAAATCATCACTTAATCTGGAAACCCAAAAGCAACTTTCAGGCATGCTCCATGTAGGCAAGTGATTATACAACTCATCTGATCACAATAATCTGGGGAAGAAAACAATGGCATAAAGGTAGATTTTAAAGCTGAGGCCATGGTTAATTTTTTACTTTTAAAAGCCACACAATCAGACCTAAGTTGAAGTGTGAATTTATCACTTAATTTCTTCTTTCTATTGGTCTACATTCCCTGGGAATGGAGGGGAATCCCAGCATCATTTTTCAGAAAAAATTGTTAGACAGATTTACCACTTGCTAAAAAATACTACTTGACTGCCAGTGGTTTATTGGCCTCTATGACAGCCATGACACTATCCCAGACTGTTTCTTCCTCCAGCTGTACAAAACAATTTGTTTTATTCAGATATGCTCTCTGTGTCATAGTGAATCAAGCATTCACACCAAATCAACATCACTCAAGGTATCTCGTCTCCCAGTGTGTTTTGATGTGTTAAAGATAAAACAGCTTTAGAAGACTACAGAAAAGCTAAGAGCATTTCTGTAAAATGGCTGAAAAGTTATTTCTGTGAAATGACTGAAAGCTGTAATTGTTGTTGACATATTGTAAATGACACGTATTCTGTTGATGTGACTTTCTTACACTACTTTCATGGGTCAAGGAAGTTGCACAAATGTAAAGCAGAAGGGTTTTTTTGGGAGTGGTTTTTGGTTTTGGTTTTTTTTTATATAGCTCATTTCAAAAAACCCAAAGTAGAATTCTTAGGTTGGAAGAGACCTCCAGAGGTCTCCAGTTCAACTGCCTGTTCAAAGCAGGGTCAGCTATGAAATCAGACCAGGTTGCCAGGGGTTTTATCCAATCTTCTAAACCTCCAAGGAGGGAGTCTGCACAGCCTCTCAGGATAACCACTAAGCAACATCTTCCAGTGCTTGAATGTCCCCTGGTTGAAAATATTTTGCCTTGAGGTGGACACACACACCCATTTCAATTTATGACCATTGTCATTTGTTCTCCCACTATGCAAGTCAGTCAAAAGCCTGGCTTTCTCTTCTTAATAACTTCATTTGGGGCATTGAAAAGCTGCTGGTAGGTCACACCGCAAAGCCCTCTCCTCTCCAGGCTGAACAAGTCCTGTTCTCTCAGTCTTTTCACACAAGTCAAGTGTTCCAGAGCCCTAGGCACCTTGATGTCTTCTGCTGAACTTACTTCAGTTTATCAATAACTTTCTTATGTAAAAAGGACAGATGCAGTCTAACAGGTGCAATGCAAAAGGAAAGAATCACTTTCCTGGATCTACTGGCTACTAAATCAAGAATTGCTCCTGATGAGTGAAGCAGCATTGACTTGGATGTTTTTAAACCATAACTATGCTGGTAGAGCACTTTCACAGTGTAGAGACCTGTTTTGATCAGTGCTACAGAAATATGTGATACAAGCGACCATAAGCTATAGTATGATCTTCATTGTTGGGTATAATTCCAGGTGGTGGGAATAGCTTTTCAGTCCAAATAAGGATGCTGATAATGTTTAGGAAACCAGTTACCTGTGAGCCTGCCCCTCCATCCAGCTGCTGGTGGAACTCAGGGCCTTGGGAAACAAAAGTGTGAGGGGCACACTTTGAAGACTGTTTTTGAATAGTTTAAGCATAATTGTCTTCAGCTGGCTACCAAAACAGTAAATTTCCAGTGGCATTTAAAATTCCTCTATGTAGTTTTGTATGGAAATACTTGATGAGCAATGATACATCTCAACTGATGAGCAGAAACCCCTTACACTTGCCCAAACTGATCACCAATTCCATCAGACTGCTCACTTTAGTTCAGTGTACTACTTGTAACCCCTCCTTTACAGAAGAATTGAAATTACCACATCCAGAGGGTAAAAAGGATGTAAGGGAGTAAAGCAGGATCTGGTGGGGGTTTTTTTCATGCATTCCCAGAAAGTAGATAAGAATTTCTGACTCATTGCATTTATTGTTCTAATATTCATTTTGCATTAACATACAATATTATTATTTACCTATTTTGTAATCAGCTGTAGTAATCAGTGGCACAAGTAATAATGGTACATGTTGACAGAAAACTGAGAAAAGAATCTGGGTCATTCTGTGCTAAATGTATTCATTGATGGTTAATAAATACATTCTTATACAAGAATAATAACAAGCATGCCCACTCTTTAGTTATATCAAGAACATTGTTCATTTTAACATTTTTTCCCCAAGGTGTATTAAATATAACAGTAGCTATAACCACTTCTATATCATACTTTACTTCTGCAAAGTGCAAAGTATATTAAATAATTTCAAAAAATACTACTGTTCTACAGGATTAACCATATCTTTATTCCCACATTATTTATACTTTTTTCTTCAGTAAGTGGGATGAGCACTGATCGCTCGGGTGTTTAAATGCCATTTAAGCTGTGGCCTCAACACAACAGTTTCTGTTACAGACACACTTATTACAAAAGAATGGGTGAGGAAAGCTCCGCTCAGACCACATGCAGCTGATACAGCATTGATGTCACTGGAGAAAAGAAATACGGAGAAGTGCTGGTTTAACATACCAGCCATCAAGCTAGGCCCAGTTTAAATTCCCCCTCCCCCAGCTCACCCTCCTTTTCTTCTCTCTCTCTCCCTTTGTTAGATTCACACACTCTGCTTTTCCAATTGCTTTAGCCCGAAGCAGTTGACATTTACCCTAGCTAGATAATCGAGGAATAACATTTGCGTTACAGTTTAACATGACCTCTGCCTCTACAGCTCTTTTTAGATTACCTTCCCCCCCCCAAAATGGTTGCTGACACCATAGTGAGGCAGGAGGTGGGAAAAAAAGAAAAGAGAAGCTTATTATTGCAGTGGCACAGTCAATGTCATGAGAAGCTGCTCTGCCCTTTTCAGTTGTGGGTGAGCAACTATTAAGGAAAAGGTATTAAAAGGAGGAACAACTGTGATGCGAGGGACACACAGGTTAAGCTCAAAGCAAAGGTTAATGGATTGACTGTTACCTGTGTATGAGGCTTAATGTTGGTCTATACACAAGAGAATTGCTTCTAGGTTGTAGTTTTTTTCATGAAACTAAATTAAAGGGCTAATTTATTCTAGCATAAAAGAGTGAGACGCTGCTGCTGTTGTTTTAATACACAAGGACACACTTTTGATTCAAAATGTTTGCTGTTTATTTTCCGCACAGTGTGCTATAAGGTGATAATGCTTGTGAAAGGAAGAACAGAAGATGAGATATTCAGATGAAGATGCTCACTGAAATCTTAAATGGAAGCATTTTAGTGTTGGTCAAGGAAACTAGACAAAGTTTAGGGCAATAGTTTAATAGTTATATCACATTTTAAATGCAGAAAGTTTGGTTTAAAAAGAGTGCACCTCAAATAGAAATTAAAACAGTGGGATTTTCTGAAGAGCAGAAGAGAAAAATGATTCAGTATTTCCTTCAATTCAATATTTAAAATTTCTTTCTATATTATATATAAAATAGATATTAGACCTCAGTGTCTGGAAATTTTAGAAGAGTTTCAAGCAAGAAGATCAGCATATAACTGTTCTATAGAGTTAATAAAATTGGGAATAAAAATGTTATAAAAATGGGAAAGGAGTTCCTTATCTGTACATTACTCAATCAAGCTAATGTCTATACAGTAAGAGCAGATTATCTCCGCTAATTCTAGGAGAAAAAAAAATAAATCAGGCTGATATAGTTAATGTTGTGGGTTTTTTCAGTTATGCCACCCTGAACATGCAAAAATATTTGGCATTTGTAATGTTTGCATTAGTGTCACTAATACAGGCAAAATAGTATGGAATAGAAATGTAGCATTGCCTTCTCCCTTTAAGTGAATTTAAGCAACATCTTGTCCATAGAAGAAACCGTGACAGAAGACAAATGCATTTAAAATGAAAGGAAAACAACTAATATCAGGTTTAGGCCATCTGTGGATTTTGAACTTTGTAGAGGCTGTTTCATCATGATCAATTTCATTATCTAGACTTCTTCTTAAACACCACCTTCCATTTGATTAAATCATGTTTTCAGGGAAAAACTAAACACATAATATTAGTATGATAGCTAGAAGCAGAGAAAGAGGCAAATCAGCCAAATGTTCAGAAACTCACCTAAAACTTACATCCTTTTCTTATGTGCTTGTAAATTTGGGAGGGAGCATCACCAAAGGAAATACATAATAGAATTCCAAATCATAATTACTGGATTACAAGAGTAATCAGTAATATGTTAGTATATTGGAATATTAGCTTTCAAACAACTGACATTTTAAAAATGGCTTATTAACATCTTCCTGAACATATGACCTGTCATTCTTCTTCCCTGCTGATGTTGAGTCATTCTCTGTCATTCATTTTGGATATTTTGCTCAATTTTATTTGAAATTTCTCAGCATTTCTCATGGGAGACTATTCTGAAGCTTAATATATTCTACTGTCCAGAACTTCTTTCCCAGTACTCATTCTTATACCCTGTCTATTATTTCAAATTATTTTTCAGCACAAATACTGGGTTATATGCTCACACATTTATACCAGCTGCAGCTGGTAAGATTGTGTTATGAGCAATTGTTCTCCAAGAAGACTTTAATCTTTATTTATACCCAACATGAGTCTTCATTATCACTTCCTCAGCCTACTTTCTGTTATTAATAAACATAATTATTTCTTAAATATTTGCTTATTAAGCACAGAAAACTACCATATATTCTCAGATAATACTCACAGTGAAATTAATGGCTGAACTCTTCTGGTTTTTAATTTAAGTCTATGGCATTTGGCCCATGTACAGATTGTTGGATGAGACTCAAATAATGTAATATAAAAAACTGTAATATTTCCCTACTCTAAGAGGATAATGTGATAGAGTTCATAAAAAAATCAATGCCTCCAAATTTTTTCTGTATTTTTTGTAACTTGTTTACGGAATTTGTGACTCTTTATGGCCTTCAGGAGTCCAGTGAAGGGACTCTTTCCAAAGGGATCTTTTGGTCACAAAGCAGCAGAGTTTTGAATGCTCCAAACATCAAGTGAAATTTTGAAGATAACACAGGGTTTCTGAAAAGCAGCACTTCATATGGACACACAACCTACCTGATGATGCTGATGTCAGCACCAGGCATGATGAGGATGTTTCCATACAAGTGAAAAACATGGTTGATGAGTCATTACCAATACTGTCTCCACCTAGTAGAAGCAATTCCTTCCCTCTAACAAAGGAATAGAGCATAAGGAGAAGGGGAGGCTGCTCTGTGTTTAGGACCAGATACAGTGGTCTTCTCTAGCTGTGGTATGAACAGATGCACTAATGACCAGAGCTCCATTTTTGAAAGTGCTACCAGATGACTTTGTATTCAGCTCTTTTCTAAAGGGTGACAGCAGCCAGAATAATGTTAAAAGCTAAGCAGGAGAAGAGGAATAAAATTGTTAACTGATGCACCAGAAGAGCTCCTGCCTGAACAGGATTTAACAAGTTTGCTTACAATGCTGGTAGGAAGCCTGCAACAGATGGTAGCTGTTACATGGACTTCTCTGTAGCCCTGCTGCTCCAAGGTATAGAGGCATGGTGGAATCAAGCAATGACCAGCAGACTGTGGTGTGAAAGTGAAAGCTAAAGGATAAAGCTGCAGCTCCACATATTCCTGGCTCAGCTCTGACTGGGCCAAGGTAAGATGGCCATGGGAAGAAGACTTCCAAGGCCAACCCTTCACAAGCCTTCCTCCCCTGTCCCCTCCTCGACCTCCTCCTTCTCCACCCACACCTCTTCCTGCTTCTTGTCCTGTCACTTCTCTCTTTCCTCCTTCCTCTCCTCTGCCTCCTTCCTCTTGCATCACCCAAGCCACTCTCCACTGACCAGTGTCCCTCATCCTCACCCAGCCCCTCAGGCTCCCAGTGTTACTCGTCCATTCTGGCCCACCAGCCCACCACCTACATGGTGCCAAAGAGAAGCTAAGGCAGCTGGAGGCCTCTCCCAGCCACCTCAACTTGCAGCGTCGATCCTGGATCCATAATGTCCCCAGGAGGGCTACAAGCAGGGAGGGAAGACCAATTACTTTTAAACAGTTTGTTTTCCAAAGCAGTTCTTTGGTGTGTTTATAAGATAAAATTAATGACTGCAATTTCCACCAAGAACAACTACAGATGCCATTTCTATGCACAAAGACAAATTGCACCCATCCTACAGAACCCAAGAGCACTATGTAGTTCCAAGATGGTTCGTAGCACTTTACCTATAAATAGCTGTGCCTATAAACAGTGACAGAGTACAGTACCCCAAAGGCAGGCTCAGAAAAATGTTGAGCTGGTTGATGCTATGGCAAGCATGACCCCTCCAGTCATTTCTGATGTAGGTACAGGAGTAATGGTTGATCTCCAAGGAATATGGACTATGACTTGGCTTGAAATTCCCAGAGGTCAAAGGGAAAGAAAACGTGGTGGGATGCTACAGGTAGCTTTCCCATGCTCCTATGCCAGTAAACCCATCCTGACTCTCCCCTGTGATATTTGTCAGAAGATGTATGGGGTGCTGGGGTGGGGAGGGAGGAGTGGAGGTGAGATGACAATCAGTGATACTTTGTGGTTTGTCTTCTGCAGGATTAATGGTGTGTGTCCCAGAGCTCAGCAGCAAAGAGGGCACTGAACAGCTCTAAGCAATGTTTAGAAAACTAGGCATACTGTTAGAAGCTGATTATACTCAGACCACTTTTGTTAAACACTCCTTGTGTTATGTCTCTAACAGGATAAATCTATTCCTCACTTTACAGTAATGATACCACACCAAACTTCGTAGTGCATAGAAGAACCAAGTCCCATGTTAATACAGCAATTCTAGAAAGGTTTGTGTTAAAAGTGAGAGATCTGGCTTTCCCACTGTTATCTGAATAACCCTGTGAGTTGAAGCCTGCAATGGGCAATGCATAAGGATGAATGGCAGGTTAATGCCATTCAACTCCCACATGTTGAACGTGGAGGCTCACCTGCAAAGAACTGACTCCTCTAAGTCTCCTCAGGCATCCTGCCTGGAAGGCCTTGCAGTGCTGTATCCTGGGCAGGTGCCTAAACCGTAAGAACAGTGAAGTTTAAAATACTAAAATACTATAAAAAAATATGCAAGCTATAAAACATTTTCAGTTACATTTGGTTATAAGTTTCTTCATGTACTAACATTTTTTTTCATCTCCAAACTTTAATTATGTATGAGCACTATTAATTTAAAAATTATAAATGGGGAAAAAAGTTGAGCTAGTTCTAAGAAAGCAGAAGGAAAATAAACTGGGAAATTTGCTATTTAGCTGACCAATATTTGTATTTGAATTGCTGCCACACAGAAAGATGATGAAAATATTTTTTTTTTCCCCCTTCTATGTGCAGGTGAATATTGTAACAGTTGGTTTAGGCTTTAGTTTAACACCACATGGAGTCTGTATCTTTCAGCTGGATACATTTATTTCAAGGTACTTAGAAGCTGACTTTTATGAGATTATTTAGGCAGTGATTATTTTTGTTGAGAAATGCATCCTTTATCCCTCTCATTCATCCACTGCTAAGATATTTCTGTTTGTCAGAATGCCTCCATTTCTGATAAATGACTGAAGACTGACTGCTACACTTTATTAAAAAGTAATAACAATTTTTGTACGCACCCTTCACATTGTAAGGGGGGGACCATGAATCAAAGGACACTGCCTGTCTGGGCCTGATAAATGCATCGTTTACCAGCTGAGGAGTTATTTAGGACTGGCTATTAATTTAAATCACATTTATCTTCCCTGAATGGGGGGAGGTTGCTGTGATAGGACTGCGAATGACCAATAGTGCAGCTAAGTGCACATTATTTATTACTACCGCCTGCAAAGCACTGCACAATATGTTAAAAAAAAACCAGTGCCAATTACCATGGTTAATCTAGTCAGGGCAGTAACAAATTTCTTCTTAACACAAGCCAATTTCTACACTTGTACTTTTTAGTCTCTAGAAAGTCAGTGTTTTCTTAAAATTCCTGATCATTAAAACCAGGTTATTTATCCTCTCCTAAAACACAATAGGCAATACCATCACCCTTAAGTCTTTTCTTCATTATGAAAAAAAAGAAAAAAATCACGTTCTTTAGACACTCAAGAACAGAAATTTCTGGAGTGCATCAAAGTCATGCAAACTATGTTTTTTAGGAGATTTTTGAGTTTTGTTCCAAGGCATCTGAGCAAAGAGGAGCTTTGCTGAGGCTTAGGGAACAGTTATGCAAAGCTGCTCTGGGCCACAGCCATCTGCCTTTTCAGGAAATTTCATACACAGAATTAAGGTAATTCTGTTTACAAGCATCATACATAGGGCTTTGTAAAACTCAGTGTATGAAGTCAGCCTACTGCATGTGCTTATGAGATGTAGTCATCTATCCTATGTTGTTATGAGCTAAGGTAGTGGTTGCCAAGGCAAGCACCTCTGAAATTTATAAGTGCAACTAAAATAAGTGGGTTTTGAAAAAAGAGCTACTGGTTGCACAAAGTGCATCTGTGGTGGTGGATGGTCACTCCCTGAGAACTTACTGAGGATAAGTTCCTGAGGTGGACAATATGGCCTCCATTTGTGGCTCACACCCCAAGTAACTGACAGAGCACAGGGGCACACTAAGGCAGACATGGACACATGGGGAAAAGAAGGAACTGCAGACACTGAAACCACAATTCTCATCCTTCTCGCCGGGACTATCGATGACAAAGATAAGAATAAAGCATTTCTTTCTTTATCTGCAATCATTTGCATTCACACTCACTGTTCTTGTTCTATGCCTATGACAATACTAGAGTCCGTTCTGGCATTCAGCGGGAATGTTGCTTTTTCTTAGTGCTGGCTGGATGTTCATCTCCAATAAACAAAACCTAACTTTTTCCACTGGTTGTGAAAATCTAAGTAATAAACAAGTTTCTATGGAATTGCACTCAACAAGCAGCAGTGATTAGTAGTTGCTACATCTACAGAGTTTTAGCCGTACCTCACACTGTGACAAGTTTATCACTACTGTTGTCTTGCATGTCAACAATCCTATAACTGGAAGAATAGCTATCTAAGTAATGATTACTTACAATGTCTAATACTTGTTGCACCAACTCCCAGTAGCAGTTAAGCATTCATCACTAAAATACAAAGAACAAATACTGAACATCATGTTTAGAGAAGTGTTGGGTTTTCCATCCCATTAGCCTGAGAAATAAGCGGGATATTCTTGTGCAATTAATCCTAAAATAAATAAAAAAACAGAAATGTGAATAAAAATATACAGACACATTATAAAAGAAGGATTCATTCTGGCAGTGTGTTGTAAATGCAGATCCCTGGATGTCTGAAGCATTTGAATTAGACATAAGACCTTTACAATTTTTTTTTTTAAACAGTGACAGCAATTAAGTAACTGAATAACTAACCAGAGGTCATATTGATTTTTCTATCGAGAATATTTTAAGCCAAAATGGTGTTTCTTTTTTTCCCTTCAGGTATATCTGATGCTTTTTGCTTTTATTCAGATACATAATGGGAACTAATCCAGGGCTTTTGTTACAAAGAAGATTTTCATAATTATCTCCTCACTCCTAAAAGTCTATACAACTCTGGGAATCTGCATTTCTTACTGGTATAAACCTCCTGTTTATAGCTCTGAGGATTTGTGGCATACTTTTGGAATCTAGGGCTGGAAGGGGATGAGGGGACTAAGTCCAATTCCATGCTCTTGCAAGTAACCATATCATGCAATCTTTTTACACTTAGCAAACCCCACCTTAAAAGCAATTAGTTTTTGTTCCTCATCTTCTACACCCTTACTGTGCTTGGGAAGCTCTTCCAGGGAATGATTGCAGTGCTAGATAAGATCCTTTTTTCTAATTTCCAGCATAAATGTACTTACCTATTTCTTTTCATGCCAAAAGTGGCATTCATTTTAAATAATTCTCCTCTCTCCCTTGTGTTTATCTCCATATGTATTTATAGACCACAATCAAATCTCCTTTAGGCTCTGGTTTGTTAGGTTAAGCATGCCAAATAACTTTGGTGTCTTTTTGAAATTCATGTACCAAATGATCTTAATAGTGCTTCTCTGTGTTGTTTCCAGTAACAGTTCATCTTTCTTCTATTATTTCATGGTCCTCAAGTTTAGATTTTATTAGGGTGCTGCATGGTGCTACTAATGCTTTCCTATCCTTTCTGGAAATATCTCCACACTGTACCTCAAAAACACATTTGCCTTTTTTCACTGCTACAGCATATTGGCTGCTCACAGTCATACTGTGATCAACTAGAGAGTTTAGGTCATTCTCCTCTTGGTGACTTCTGACAGATGAGCTCTCAGCTTATAGCAGAGTATTTGTGTTATTAGTCCCTGAGTGACTGACCTTGTACTTTGTGCTATTGAATTTCATCTTACTTCTATTCCTGTCGATCTCAAGGCTATCTGATTCTTTCATTGCGATATCCCGATCCTCCTCTGTACTGATGATGCATCCTGGCTTTGATGTTATCAATACTTCTGTGCACTAGTAAGATCCCTAATAAAAATACAGCCACTGCCTTACTGAAATATCTCCAAACTGAGCCAGGAGAAACTACCGCCATACTCCAGAATGATAGCACACTTTTTATATGCTCTAGTCAACACTCTTTTCAGTCAGGCTTTAACCCACATTACATATCTCCTCTGACAATCTTCAGCCTCTCCAGTTTTACCAGTTTTGCTGGTCTTCTTATTTGCACCATGGTTTTGATGTTTGATATCTGACTATCTTCCATTTGTATGATGCTAGAGATGTAAGGGTGGTTTCTTGTGTTCTGTTGTAGCTGTTCCTTGACACCTGATTTCCAGATCACTGTTTTACAATAGTATGTCAGATAGCTCTTTCTAAGAATATGGATCTGTGCTAGCAGAAGCGAACAGGAATGGCATAGACTTCTGGGTAGGACTGCAGCTTTGTATGGTCTGAGACACAGCCCTGAAAGAAAACACAGGCACTGTGGTGAGGTTGAACAAAAGTCCATGACTCAAATATGTGCATTGCTTCCAAATTTTAAGCCATCGGGCATACCAATATGCCAGCCTCCTGTCAAAAGCACAGAATAGAATGAATATCTTTAGCTCAAAAGCTGCTATCATTTCATATCGTTTTTCATAACTCAGAGTTGTACAGACTGAATATTCAGGGCAGGAGGATTTGCCCTGAAAAGTATGTGTGTCAGTCATTTGTAGTGCAAAGCATGGGTATATCCATGTTCGGTCACATTTTACTTACTACAGATTCTCCAACCTAATACTTAAGCTGTTATGCTAAAAAATATTTTTGATCATGTTTGTGCTATGTTGTGACTGTAAGTGTTTTGTTTTCTACACAAACTGTAGAAAAATCCTTGACCCGGTTAATCCTCAGGCTCTGGTCTTTCTCTGAGTAAAAGATACAGAGACACCTCCGGAGCTAAACATAGAAGATCACACTACTTGTTCTATTGCTTCAATTCTTTCCTTTTTATCAAGAAACGTTTGTAGGAGCTCAGTCTGTGTAACTTCCTCTGCTTGCACTGCAGGTATTCAAAAGACAGTCAGTCCTAATTATCCCATCCCCCTTCACACATCCCCACACCCAATTAATAATGTTCAGTGATGTATGAAGCTGAGTTTACATTAATGTAATTTTTTAATACATTAAAGTGGTGCACGTCTCAGGCATTTTATAAATAAATGTCACTAATTTATAAATACTTGTGCTACCCTGGGGAGCACAGACTGTGAAGGGGAAAGGGCAACAGGGGTGCAATCCTCTCTCTTCCCACTCCCATTTGTAGCTCCTGGGGATGCTCAAAGAGATTAAAACTTGCTCTTGCCAAATCCCAGGACATGCAGCTATTACTTACTGTGTACAGTGCAATACAGTTTAGACTCAGAAAAGAGCAGCCCTGGAACTTACTCTTTGTTGCCACCGTTACAAAAATTGAGGTTTTCTCTAAATAAGGAAAGCAAAAAGGTTCAGGCACATCAGAATCAAAGTTTCTCTGTCAAACCATATTCCTGATGCCTTTGGAAAGCTTGGAGCTTTGTAGTACAGACAACAAATATGTGTTTCTGCATGTGGGGAGTTGCAGGATGGAAAGGTTTTAAATTCAGAGTCACAGTTACCGGATCAATGAAATAAAGATTATCTACCACTTTAATCATAGTTAATTTGAGTTAATGCATGAATTTAATTCCACATTGCAACTTGAGGTGAGAAGGTAAAATGGCACAGAAATGCCTAAAAAGAGAAAATATCACCAGATGAAATTTCAAAAGTAGTCACTGATGTTGTCTGGCTTGGTCTTGAGCCTTACTTGTGTAGGTATGGGGAAATCAATAAGATGCAGAACTATGCAAATGTTCTTTGGAACTTCATCTGTTTTGTGGTCATTGCTACTAAATTTCTAAGAACTGTGACTCATTTTTATTTCATTTATTATTGTAAGGCTGTACATTTCTGAAGCAGTAAATTATCACACATTTGTACCGTGTCTAGCATGTGTGTAACAATACCCATAAATACTTCTCCAAACAAGGACTGATATATTAACTGAAATATTTTTTAAATGCAATACACTTAAATATAAAGAGAAATAAAGTTATGATTCTGTTCCTGATCATTTGCATAAATAATGAATATTCCTCTATGGTAAAGGCAAGAGATAATTTTAACCTTTTTACAAAATGAGCCAAAAGATTAAATTCATTTCTTTTGCTGTCTATAGCTGACCTCTCCAATCTTCGCTTTTAGCAAGTAAAAGAGAGCCTTTTCTTTTAAATTCAAGCTCAAGGTGAAGATACTATACAGGTAATTGTATAAAAATGTGAGGAGTTTGGTTTCAGTCACTGTCTATAGCTCTTTTCTTCTCTTGCTGTGTTTCCTGTGAGTTGGTCTAAGAATATGCAGCTGCATTGTTCTTTTTGGGCTATGTTTGCAGACTATTTCTAGCCCACATCAATGCAATCCAAATCATCCTCACAAGTTGCTTCATTATTTATTAGAAAAAGCAATCTGGCATGTGGTGTGTTATCGACAGCTGAAATCCAATACTCAAAGGTCACCAAAACAAATACCAGAAAGAAAAGGTGTTAACGCAAATAAAAATACACCTTTTTAATTTTGACTGAATTGATTAAATAACAATTGAGTGGTGTCACAGGTCATAAGGCTTTGAGACATAAGGTCAGCTTAATAGAAAAGAGCCTGGGGCCATGTCACAGGGTACGCTCTGAGGCCTAGCACTGAGGCCACATCATTGTACTCGCTCCTGCCCTTACCCCATGTAGTCTGAAATGAAGAAATGCCTAAACAGAATAGAGAACAGTCTAAATAGACTAGTGCTTATCGCTGAGGGCTACCCCCTGAGTCAATGCTGTTTAGAACTGATTGCTTTATTTGAAGTGAGAGTACTGGGCATCTCTCAGTAAACATTTTATAAAATTCAGTAGGCCAAGGGAAGAAAAAAAACAAAAAAACACCAACAAAACCCAGACCAACAAAAAACCTTTCTACACCAGCAGTACTCTATAATATATGCACATCTCATTACAGTCCCACAGTTCAGCCCAGATATTTCAGGACTGATACAAAATGAGTGAACTAGAAAGTGAAACAAATACATCGAAATCAAAAGAACTTTCTATGGGATTTTGGGAAGGAAGAATTGTACAGTGGCTTATGCACACTAATACATTCACACTAACATTAATTAGTGCTACAACATTTTTGTAGTAGTGCTGGTTTTCTGTATGCTAAACTATTTTGTTCCAAAAAATAGCTAGCCCAGGGAATCTACTGCCACAGAAAAGCGTACCTTCAGATGTTGTGACTGATCTTTTTAAAATGGCTTGATAATTTTACAATTAACATTACAAATGAAAAAATGTGGTCCATATCTAGTTCAGCCAGCTACTTAAATCTGTGCCCCATCAAAGCACATGAGAAACTAACTACATTGACTTCAGCAGGATAACTGGAACACATGTGCAACTAATGTATTCAGAAGTCTGCTCCTAGATAGCCAGCATATAGGAAATTCAGTCCAGGAAGGTAAAAAGATATCTAGATTATTTAACGCTTCTGTGACTATCTGCTGTCTGCAGTGGAGACTAAGGCATATCTCCTGTTCTGTGGATGCCTCTTCCTCTAGCACACTTCTCTCCAACTTTCTCTATGTTATTCCCACCTTGGACTGGTAAGGTAAACAGTTGCCACTGAAGTGTACAACAAAATTTCTGTATTGAAGAGAGCTGATCTGGAAATAGATTGTCTTTTCTTGCACAGACATGTATAGTCTGCTTTGGTTCACTGATACTCTGGCATCCATTTAAAAATCAGCTCCTGAAGTTCCCTGTTAGTTCCCAGACTTCCCATGGCAATGGTGTTGCTAAATTTTGCTCTAGTTTTGGGCCTGATCATGCTCCCACTTAATGAATGGCTAAACTACTGCTGATTCTCAGGGAAGTGATTCTGATTTTCATTTATTATTTAAATTATAATTTTGCAGACTAATACACTGACACTACATAACTCAAGTACTGGGGAAGTTCTAGAATCTAGCTATCTATGGTTTTTCAAAATCAGTAATTTTTATGAAATATAAGATGATGCACAAGATATATTTTAATCTAGCTATACAACTATTACTAAATTATAGTTTTCAAATGCAGAAAGTATTTAAGGAAGTAAGGTGTGGGATCAGATGACAGCAATGTCTCATATAACTTCACGGTGGAAAGAATGCTTTTTACCACTGAGAATCTGACACTCCTTTTAATGTATATTCTACTTAATGACAAGTTATTACAGCAATTTTAATTGTTTGGAGTTGAAAAAAAAAACTTTTATTTTAAGATGGCTAGTCTATCTATTTTCTATACTTCTTGTCCTGGAAGGGTTTGTTTCCTTTTTGATCAGTTTATTTTAAGAAATAACCCATGACTTCAGAAGATAATGCTTTAAAATGTAGTTATATAAACAGTGAAGTTCAGGACTGACTCTGCCTACAAACATCAAAAGCAAGGATTTTAATTCACAAATGTTTTTATCAACAGTGGTAAAGCCTATAAATCACTCAATGGTACAGAAAATGTTTGGTACTCTTAAGAAAGGAGTCTGAACAGTATCAGTTATAGAGACTGTAGAAATATAATCTTTTTGTGCACACAGAAACATCTGTCCATGCAGTTTTCAGTACCTGGACACAGACAGAATGAATTCTAGGACCTATACTTGCAGGGAATAAAATATTATTTATCAAAAGGAATTTGGAGAAATTGTTTCTTTCTGTAGAAATTACTTCTCAGTTCTTTATCGCTTGTCACATAGTTAATGCTATGGTTTGTGTACGCATAGAAGGCGGCTGGATTGCAGCCCTTTAAAAAATCTTTCAGACTTATAACATTATCTAATATGATGGGTGGAAAATGTCAATGGGAAAAAAAAAAAGAGTTAATTTGCAGAAATAATGCACGAGTACTTGATGGCTGGAATGTTCTTTCCTGTGCAACCTCAACAACATCATCCCAATCAGCTGCAGTGCTCTGAGGTAAGGCAAGACTTCTTTTCACCAAATGCCACAGCCAGGGAATAGGCAAGGAGGGACTGTGGAGAGGTGCTGGCTCAGGAACAGTTGGAAGGTCTCTGATCATTCACAAAATAGGGCTAATGCAAACAATACTAGTTCCCAATAAGGCTGGAGTTTTCAATGACCTGGTGCTTTGAAGGTTTGTGCAATGACCTCATCATCATAACTCATAGCAGGACTTCTGTTAGCAATCTAGACAGAGAGTACAACCTAATGACTGATCTAATACATATACTTTCAAATCTTTCTCTTTTGGGGAAGAACTGAAACACATGAACACAAAGGCTATGCACTATGGGCTCCCTGCCCCACCTTTGCTTTCCAGTCTGGAAAGCACTGCTCTAGGCAAGTTATGACAGTTGCAGCTTTTCTGGATTCAGGCAGGACATTTATTCTCTGATCTGGGGAGATGTGAGTATTTCAGATCATTCATGACGATCCTGCAACATTTATTCTGTGCCAGAAGTCTTGGATTAGATTCTTGTATTAAATGCCTGAGTTTTAAAGGATTTGATCACTTAGGTTTACCATAAGGGTGGGCAACAGGTTCTTGTGCTTCTGGTATTGACCTGTTTGTTTAGGTGTCTGATATTAAGAGTTTTAAGTGGTTTTGATAGACCAAGATTATCGGCTCAAAGAAATGGTCATGACTAAGGTGAGTCCCCATTAGGTATCTTCAAAAGTATTGGCTTTAATCAGGATTCATTAACAGAACTTCAGACTCCTTGGTTTTCTTATTTACATTTATTAACTGCACTGTTTGATCCCTCACCTTTTTCTAAGTAATGTAGTTCAAATTCCACCTTTTATCTGATTTTGCTTTAGACTAGAATGTCTGCCTAATAGTAAGCATTTATGCTGAAATACTGGCATAAATATTCTTAACTTTGCCCTTTCTGGGTCATATTTCCCATTCCTGTTTCAAAATCTATATTAGTTCGTGTTCTTACTTGTATCTTATCTGGCATTCTTCAATTCTTCTTCATAGATTATATAAAATTGGGTAAATTCTCGGAGGTTTCATTCAGTCTTTTCTTCTCAGCAAATTAATCCAGGACACAATGTCCTGTGAGTGGATAGAGGGTTAATCAGTGTTTGCCTAACCTTTTCCTGAACTTTCCTAAGTTTTCCAATTAACTGAGGTAACAGAAACCCCCCACACACATTTTGTCGTGTACAGGGTTTCCTTTCTCTGTCAGAAAATTTGCTTTAAGTAGCCACGTATATGTCTAAAGACTAAGTAAAATTTGAAAGCTGAAATCATTGCTCACTGTGTATGAGAAACACCAACTGAGATGGATTTCAGTGGTAACTGTTACCTGGCTGCTCACAGTTCACCTTCCTATTAGTTTGTGAGCAGTAAAAAGAAACAATTTTCTTCTCTGTAGAGAGGAAGGTCTTGTTATGCAAAGGCATTTTATAAAAGCTCTCTTTCCATACCTTGTGCATTGATGGACGGTGCCATATGGCCTGAGAAGCTGTCCTTATAAAGGTGCAGGGCAGGTGGGCAGCCGCCTGTTGAACTGTACCAGTGAGGAGCCTACATAATGCAGATGCATAGCTGCCATATCACCTGCAAGCTAGGCAGTGCGAAAGTGGAAGCTGTGGTGGAATGGTCCATCTGAATGGGTACACTGACCTAAATATGTTGGCTAGGGAAAGGTATAGCTGCCCTGGACTGAAACGGTGGTTTAGCCCATCTCCTCAATACTTGAATAGGAGGTGAAAATTGACAGATATCTGCAAGGCAGGGACAAAGCTGATACTTAAGAACTGTCAGATTAATCTCAAAATCTGTGAGGAAAACAAGCCTGTCATACTTAAGAGCAACCCACTTCATCCAAAATCCTCTAATTCCAAACCCATGTCGTTAAGCATTCCAAGTCTACTTGGGAAATGAACCAGCCCTCTGGGAATGATGGTTGAAAATAATCTTTATCACAGAGGAATATGTAAAATGTACAAAATGGGGCCTACAAATTCCAATGCCTTGAATTCCTATTACCATATAAGAAAATAATAATCCTATAAAAATTCAAACAAGCATCCAAAAATGCTAATTACATTATTTTGGTAGAGACAGAGATTTTCTTTTTTGTCTCTAGCACCATCTATTTTCTCACATAGCTGCTGTGTTGCTATGTTATTTCTTATCTGTATTCTTCAGTTTAACACTTTGACTGTCTTGTATTTGAAAATAATAAGCTAAAACATAAATGAAATCAATAAACATCACATAGTTCAGGGTTTGGGTAGTTTTAGCTGCACCTGATAATATACTCAGCTAGCCGTCTCCTGCAGGAATGGTGCTGGTGTCTTCTTGCCTTCAGGTTTGTTTCCAATTATGAGGAAACTTCTGAGTTCCCCAGTCACAAATTTAACAGTGTTTCACTGTGTTGCAAACTGCCAAAGTGTGCTAAGTAACAGAGAGGCCCATCTAGGTATGTTTGTAATGTGAATAATAACAGACATTCCTATCCTCATATAGATTCACAAAATTAAAAAAAAAAAAAAAAAAAAAGGTCTTCTGTCTAACAGGCCTAGTGGAAAGCTAGAACGTGTTTGAATAAAATATTCACTATGACTCCTTTATTTGACAAAAATTCCCAGACCATGACTTCCTTTCGTAGTTCAAATGTCAAGCATCCCTTCCAGTGTCGTCAGGGTGGCATGCAGGAACAGAGGGAGACCCTAAACAGAAGTCTTTAATGATGACAAGCCTGGTTAACTCAATGACCCTCAGCATCTTTTGTCTCCCTTTCTCCCCATGTTGGCTCCTGCTGATTCAGATGGGGGAAGCCAACTAGCAGAGCAGTTGCTCATGCATAGTCTAGGAAAAATGCTTTCTTCACCCTTGTGCATAGAGTGCAAAAGGCCCTTCAATTTCCTCTGTACTGTTTTTCAGTTTTTGTCTTTTTCTCTGATTGACTAGCTTTATATTGATTGAAAAGTCATTTCCTTTGCCCAGTCTTCTGAAAAACAAAATAAATGTTTTCTGTGACCCTAACTCTTAGATTTTTCTTTCCACAGAGCTAAAGAAAAAGTTTCCTGTCAATTATATTGAAGGAAAAATTATATTGTTGTTTTGTAACACTTTTTTTCTCCCTATGTGTCAAAAGGGAGCAAATGATGCATTAAAAGCCTAAAAGCTGAAATAAAGATTAGGTGTAAAGTGCTATTGATCCCTTTATGAAAAGAAGCTAAGACAGATTCCACCCTGCTGTCAGGTTACACTTCTAGTAAGTTACACAGATGCAAGATTTGAAACTTCTACAAAGGAGTCCTTAAATTGTTGAAAGTATCAAATAAGATTAGACCAGACAGTAAAAACAACCATTAAAAAAGTGTCAGTGGTGAAGCTAAGGTACTGTCAGGCTACATTGTCCCAGTGTTTGATGTAGCCCAATCTCTGAATGTTTAAGATGTCCATATGAAGGTTCAGAACTTTTAAAACATTACTTTTTACATTCTTTGTATGTATAATCTACAGGTATGTACATACATATGTATGTATCTCCATGTCCATAATCAACAAGGTCTTAGGCACACAATGCAGTTTTCATTTGATGGAGCAGAAAAAAGCTTGTTTTCAGCTCCCTAACTCTCAAAGAATAGTCTGAATATTTTTGAGATTATTACAAGCTATACCAGTTCTAATGAGAGAACAAGCTCTTACTTTAAGTCAGTACAGTAGATTTTCTTCCAATTACTCTACTTTCTTGTTCCTGACAAACCTTTCTGCCATTCCTTTACTGCAACCAAGAAGATGGACAGCAGCTGAAAAATCATGTGACTTCTTAGCAGAGAGTATGTGGTCAAACATCATCCTTCTCTGTACTGCTATGATGTACCAAAGTTTATTAGAAACCAGCTACTCAAGGCATGTATGTTCCTTTCTGCATCAATTGATAGCCAAGTTTACCAACTGAATGAACAAAGTGCAGACAAGATCAACCATGAAATGTTTGATTGTTAGTTGAACAAGCTGGAAACACCAGAGACACATAAATCTAAAGAAGGATTAGGAAGCCGCTGATAAAATTATATAGATTAAACAGAATTCTATAAAGCTATGGCAATGCAATGAATTTCCTGATTCTCACTAGGGCATCTTTAGAAAATATCAAGACATGAATTTGGGGGCAACGGGGGTGACAGGGGGGACAGGGACCACAACCTCCCCCCAACAAATAGAAGCAAATGAACAAATGAAAGCAGATGTTGAAACTTCATTGTAATCTGATACATCTGGAAATATACCAGTGATAGAGAAGGTAGACTCCACTACTCAAGAAACACTAACAGAAAGAAATTTCTGTAGGTCAATGGATTAAAACTTTTGAAATCCTGAAACACTCATGATAGGGACATTAATTCAACAGATTTTTTTGCAGTGAACTGCTTTAAGATGATACCAGAAGTAGAAAAACGCAGAGATGAGGTTTAAGTTCAAAGTTATTGGAATGTAAAAGGAATTTCTAAGAGGCCTGTATACTTGTATTAGAAACCTGAGGAATAAAAAAATACGAATTTCTGTTTAAAAAACTGTTCCTTGAGCTTGTGAAACTAGTGAACCCTAGCTTCACACAGATTTGTGTCTTGTGTTTTCGTTCCCTTTCTGTTTGGAACCATTGTCCTTATGGGCCCTCTTATAGCACAACGCACCCAGGTCATTACGAGACACCCATATTATACCCTGAAAAAAACATGATATTTTCAGATTGTTCTGTGTCTCCTAGATACTTTTTGGCTTCTGGCTAACCAAAAGGCAGAGTGCTATCTTTAGCTAGCTCTTGGACTAGGTCTGTCTAGTCCAGAGCTCTTCTGTATTTGTAACGTAGCTAAACAACATGTGCCTGGTCCAGACTGAGGATTCATAGACCCAGCTGCAACAAAAGCAGAGGCAAGCAGCTTGGACAAGAGATTCATAGGGTTGACTGAGGTACTAATACTCTTTCCAAGTTTAGTGTAGCCTTAAGTGGTGGATGGGCAGAACCAACACTGTGTCAATGTTCTAAAGAGGTAAAAATAGCCCAGATAATTACAGACCATAGTGTCTGACACAATGCCTTGGAAGAAATATTAGAACAGCTGATGTCCACTGTTATCCATAAAAATTTCAAGGACAGAAATTCAATTTATTCTAATGAAAACGAACCTGAAATGCCTCCATTAGGCCTTTCTGTGGTGCAAAAGGAGCAGATCTTTCAAGCAAACAACTGGAGTCAGTATCAAAAATCCCCATTCTATGGATCTT
The DNA here is from genome assembly GCF_015220075.1 of Falco rusticolus. NCBI lineage: Eukaryota > Metazoa > Chordata > Aves > Falconiformes > Falconidae > Falco > Falco rusticolus. Next base: position 73,630,977 of record NC_051189.1, on the reverse strand, counting down.
AAGCTCTTACTTTGGGCTATTTCTAGTTCAATTTAATAGAATAAATGCATTTTACCAGCTGGAAAAAACTAAGTGAGCTCCTGTAATGTGCTTCCCATTCTAATTTCAGTGAAAAGGAATCTAGGTCATGTACTTCAAGACTGCTCCATGATGCAAACTGGAACATTGTAGGTTACAATGATTAAGAGATTTACTTATTATGAATTAATAAACCATGAACAAATCAATTCAGCTAGATCATATCTGCCATGATGTATCGTTTAGTTGTTGCTTACAGCAAAGCTTTTAGCTAGTGCTCGATTGTATTCTGTAATCATTGGAAGAGAGAGAGCAAGGGAATAGACTGGAGCTTGGTTTTCACTTTGGGATGAGCTGGCAGCTTGCCTACTTTGCTTGTAGAACTCAGACTGTTTTGCCTGGCAGCTGATAATCCTTGCAAGCATCCAACAACAAATTCCTGCACTGTATTTTCCTGTCTCAGACTTTCCTTCTTCTGAATTGATTTAGACCATGTGACACCAACCTTCAGGTACAGGCTATGAATGAGACCAGCCAGACATATATCCTGACAAAACAGCACATTTAATGGATAATCCAGAGATGAAAAAAGACAAAGATCAGTGAATTTTTTAGAAATCTTCTTATAGTTTTGAGATCTAACAATGCTCTTGAAGCCAGATGCTGCTTTCATTCATCTTCAAAAGTGTCTGCATTAATAGCTGTTGTTCCATTTAGATGTTACTTTTAAAAAATATTTACCTCATGGCACTATCTCTGACAGCAGCTCTGTGTAAGACTAGGGAGAGAAAACTGTGAAATACATCCTTTTTAACACACTGAGAGGAACCCATAGATAGCCTAGTGAAGGACAGTTGTGGGTGAAGTTGCTTGATTGATTGCAAGGATGATTCTCCACTTCTCTTAGGCTAGTTATGATTAACTATGTGATAAAGTTACAGCACTGTTGATGTGCAACATACCAGCAGCTGATGTGGAAAACAACACTGATTAAACAGTAGCACAAGCTTCAGCATGCATTAGCACTCATGTTGCATACCACGGGTCACTGCAAGACTTCTGCAGAAGATTCTGTAACCACTAAAACTTGTATTATGTGTATCTTTACTCCTTAGAATTAGCAGGAACATGTCATGTCATGACACCAACACATCTCCACTGTGCTTTATAGACATACCCTTGTAAAGAATAATCTGAGCAACATGCTCAAGCAATTGGTGGTTTTACAGAGCCATTGGTCTAGGAACGAAGAGTAAGTTCCATTCATATACAGAGGAAAGCAAGCAATTAATCTGAAAGGAACACAGAAATCATGAGAAACAACAGGCGTATGCTGAGTGTTCAAATATGACTGTTCTTATTGTACCACTGTTATCTACATTAGAAAGAACCAGAATTACTATTTAATTGATATACAGAACCAAATGCACACCACCAAGAGTGTTAATTTACATCAAGTATACCAAGAGTTGAGTTCTTTTAGGAACTGTATTATGAAAGCCTTTGTTGCATATCTCATCATGCCTGTGTCTTCTGTATCAGATTTTTAGATTTCATTCTTGCCCTCTGAATTTACAGAATTGCATCTCAGCAGCTCCGTATCATTTTAGAACTTGTCTCCTTTATTATACCTGTGACTTCTTCCACAGGCTGTTACACTGAAACTCTGCCTTTTAAAATATTTACAATGGCAACATATGAAGAACATGTATAGCTTGATAGCTTTTATTTAAAATACATCCATAATGTATCTTACACTGTTCACAATGTCCTATATTAATTACAGTGCTGTATACCTCTTTGATTACTATTCTTAACACAGTCTGTGCATGATATGCCTGGGAACTGGCAACATCCACTTTGTGTGGTTTTACATACATTAATCTTGAGGCTTAATAGGGATCTTTTCCAAAATGTTCTGAAAAGAGAAAAATTCTGGCCTGTACTTCAGAAAAAAGCTAAGCAGAAGTGCAGGGGAAAAAAAATGCCAATTTTAATGTTAAATTAATATTCTTTCTACTACCTTACATAAATGCATCTCTAATAAAAGGCAGAACTCTTTAGCTTATCTTTACTCTGTAAATGTCATAGATCATATATTTTGTTAAATATGCTGTGTCTGGGCAGCAAGGAGAAGATTTCTTCCTAGCACTGGTTATAGTGCCCTGTGGTAGGGCAGACTCTTTGGAGGGAGAGGTAGATTGCTTTTTCCTTGGGGAAAAAATGAGTGTACCCATTGGGAAGGAGTTTCTGGGTGAAGGAAGCAAGGTGGAGAGATGTAATGTGGTGCAAGGTCTGCCAAACTGTTGGAGCTGGAAGACTTGAAAGAATAGGTCAGGAAGAAGCAGGCAGCAGAGCTAAATCTGGGAGAGCATGACGGGAGACTGTTGAGTTGTTTGAATCCAGGAAAGCACTGAAACCACTCTGAAGAAGCAAGAGTGGAGGAAAGAGCTATCCACTATGTGAGCAGACTCCAGACAGCATGACTAGACTGATAAAACCTAGCTGGAGAGAAGCAGGATAGTTTTTTTCTGATACACTTGCTTCAAAGACAAAGTCAGGGCACTTCCACTTGCAGGCTCTGCATCGCTTCATGGCAACCACACTCACACGCTGAAGAGGAATGTACAGAAGTTCGCTTTTTAGTATTTAGGATTTTCTGCTTGTCAGGCTTTTTACATTTTGTTTGTCAAAGACCATAAAAAATATCATGCGATTTAGATAGCCCATCACACCCAGCAACTGAAGTGTTTTGTCCTGTGGGTTGCAATTTGTTGAAACAAAACAGTAGCAACAAGGTTCCTTGTCTCTAAGATAAAATACAAACAGCGAAAAATAGTTCCAGTGCGTTGCAAGTAATTTGTTAGAGATATTTTAACCAGATGAAGCAGTGAGGAATATTAATTGACTCAAGAACAAATAAAATCTATTTTTAGAATGTCTTCCTTTCTTCTAAACTCCTTATACCTTTTTATTCAAGCTGTTCCTAAAACCTTGCTTCTCTATTAGTACTCAAGACAGATGGCAAGACAGATCACACGGAAGGTAATGACCATGGGTTTCATACTGTATTTTAAAGTTATTCCTCCACTAATAATTAATGTGCTTAGTATTGTTTTAAGATATGTGTGAGGAAGAGCATACGTTTGATGAATTTATTCTTGGTCTGCATGTTGCACATCCTTAAAAAAAAGAACAAGTAGGTTGGATGATATTGGCACCGAGGTTTGATCCTGCTTATGCTTGGAACAACTTCTATTCCCAGAAGAAGAAAAGGCTGAAAGAGTCATGAGAAGCTCAGAGTGTGCAGTACAAGAAAAGACTGAGGTACCTCTGAGAGGAAAAGGGAACAAACACATTCCCAAGAGTGACAGAAAAAGAGGCTTCTTAGGGACAGAAGGAATTGCGCAGTATTTGCCACAGCTCAGAAAACCACTGAGCTGAGTGAAAGCAGACCCGGAAGCAAGAACCTGCCCTGCAAGGACACAGAGGGCAGAGCAATATTTTGTTGGAAACATTTTGCTTTCTGCTGTTTTCTCAATTTTTAAGACAGGCCTTCTGTCATTCTTCATATAAAAGACTGGTTTTGGACTTGATAGCCTTTTTGGTCTTTTTAGGGAAAGAGTCCTTTCATCCCACTGAAAACTCTGTGAGAGGAACTTTTTCTTACAGTGTCTTCAGATGGTCAGTGGTGTTTGTGGGTCACTGCTACTGCTCTGCAGTGAGCTGACTGGATCTAAGGAGAAAGGTATTCTGCTCTTGGCTGAAGGAAACAAAACAGAAGCAGAAAAAGGTACAAGGAAAATCAAAAGGCAAGAGGGATCAACTTTCTGAAAAATATTGATTGAATGGAGAGAAAATAAAAATTCTGAAAGCATTCTCTCCAAGACTTCATATTTCTAAGTAGAAACAGGGACTGCAGGAGAGTGTAAAGGGAAGCAGACTGTCCATGGGAGACTTCTGGTATTTTATATGAAAAAACAATCTCTTTATCAGTGTATTCTGTGGAAAACAATAAAAACCTTTTAGCCATCTTTTTAAAACTGGAAAAGAGTAAGAATACAAAGAAAGATGGAACTGAAGACGTTTGCAGATTTTTCCCGTATTAAGATATTCTTCTTCAGAGAAATGTGTCAGAGGGTACACTCTCTGTAACACCCAGCATTTGTTTGTTCACACTGACCTAATTTTCAGGAGGCTTTAGGTTTTCATGTGTGTAAGCAATTTATCATAAATACATACACTGGTGTTTGTCATGCATGTACAGGACACAGTTGTCAAGGAAAAAGGTTTTTCATGGAAAAGATGTATCATTAAACCATTAAAGCTTTCTTGCACACAGTTCCCTGTAAATCAGACCCAAACTATTTAAATACTAATCTGTGCTAATGCTTTTACGTGTAAAATAAGGAAGTACGTTTTTATTCCATTTTAGACAGCCAATCCTTCTTTCTTGTCCATATTTATATTTTTCTCTTACATTAAGTACATATAGTTTAACACATTTAGACAGTAATTCTTCAGCTGAGGAATCAAATACTACATCAAAGCAGACACAATATTTTCATCGTGTATTTAATGACAACATTTTGCAAGTACGTTAGAAGTAATAATTGCTCATCAAACAAAATAAAATGAAACTTGGAAAAAATGTAGAGCAGCTTTTAATAAAGTATTGGAGCTGCAAGGAAAAATATTTAAATTTGTAAGCAACACATACAAACAAATCACTTGCCAAATTTCCTAATATTGTGGTGTTAAGTATGCTAATTATCCATATTAAATATTATTAAAATAACATTTTTTCCTTTGAAGTAACACATTGGTATTAATATAACTATCAGACATGAGAAATATGAAAAACATAGACAACAAAGACACATATACAATATAAAGTACTTATACTTTCAGATGTTTGGACATTGTGGAGAAGATTGTCAGGGTGTATCAAGATGCTGCTGTTTACAACATAACACTGGAAATACAGGTGACAGAGAGATCTGACTTTCTACTTCAACACATTGAATGAATTTCAAAGATATAAATTCTGGAGTCAAAACATGAAAAAATGAATCTTTTTATATTTCTTTAGAGCTAAAATATGTGTTTCCTACATTTGCAGAGTCTACACTGATGTAAAACTGAGGAGGCACATAGAGGGATTTTTTTTTTTAAGGCAAACATACTGGAATAATATACACAGAAGTGAAAGGTGAAACTATGAAATGCACATCAAGAGTGAAAAGGATAGATTTTTACAATTAGCCATTACAAAAGTTACAGCTGAATTCTATTCCAGCTTTCAAAATTTGTAGTTAAAGTAATCAAACCACCTTAATTTTGCTAATCCACCAGAAGAATAAAAATATTACTCCACTGGATTTGCCTTAGAAAAAAATGTCTACTCACAGAAAAGTAAGCATTATGATGATTAACCATAATTCTGTGAAGTATGTCACTAAAAGTTAGCTTTAATTAATTAATTAACCTTGTTTCTCCAAACGCAAAACACAACATAAAACTTCATATATATTATATATATATTTCATGGGAAAGATGAAATGTTGGCATTCTCCTGTCTCCTTATTTGGGACAAAGAGGAACAGGAGAGAAGCATGGCATCTGAAGAAGTTGAGAGTACATTTTCTCTTCAAAACAGTCAAAGAATGTTTACATTTTTTGCATTATTACCTGATGATTCATGTATATATTCACTGTAGGTCCTCATCAGCCCAGCTGTAGCTTTATGAAAGTTAGAAAAGGCCTTCATAATTAAAAGGCATCCGCAAGTTTTAGATATTCCATATAGGTTTAGTATGATTTCACCTCTGTAGACGTCTCTCTTCCTCCCTTATTACAGACAGAGTCTAGAAAACTTGATTAGATCAAATATTTAAACTTTATCTTGTTAAACAGGGAGGACTCAACCAGACCCCATAATCCAGGGGTCAGGACAGGACAGAAAATAACTGTGAAAAAGGCATGAGATTTTAATAAATGGGAAAGAATGGTTCAAGAGGTCTGATAAACTATGTCTAGAATTGCCCATTTACAACCCATTTGGTAACCCCTCTACTGACTTTGCTTCCAAATTAGACAAACCTAGCATATTCTTTAACTGATTATACTAAACTGTCTTGGGGAAGGGCTAACAAAGAAAACGATATGAACCTGGCTTTTTCTTCTGTGAGCCTTTCACATGAGCCAGTGACTTACTACTATATCTTTTGTCATTATAATGACAATTCTGCCCTTGTTTACATCTTCACCTCTTCTTACAAGAGTTTAAAAAAAATTAGACAAAACGTGATAATTCTTCCCTAAAGTTCTGGGTGAGGAGGAGGAAAATATAAAGGTTTCAGACATATGGTGTGCATAAAAGGCAGTGAATGGGAATGAAATAATAAGTTCTTAAGACCCAATACCCAAGCTTAAGTTTACAAACTGTGTTTCACTAAGAAAGTGAGAATAACCTGAGTTTTAAAAAGCAAAAGAGAAAAAACCCTTGAGTGCTAAAGTCTGTTTAGGATCTGGTAAAAAAAATTGCCCTTTCGACCTCTTCTAGTTTACTCATATTCCCACTCAAAATTGAACAATTGCCCTTGATCACATATACTTGTTCCTGAGGATATTATGACTTTTTTTTAGAAACTTTTTCAGCTCAAGCATGAACAAAAATGCTGTGTAAATAAAAAATATTGAGAACAAACATCTCAGCGTTTCTGATTAATTTTCTCACAGCCTTTTGATCTGTCAAAAGGCTTGATTTGTTTCTCAGTTTTCTATTTTATTTTTTTGAGAAACATTATTAGAAATGTTCAGTTGCTGGAATTTCCATTGGACAGTAAAGCTATCTTTCAAGTTGTCTCTTAATGACAAGATGGAATACATTCTGCTAAAGTTAAAATACCTTTATGTTAAAATATAAATGAAAATATTTTTAAAGGTATCTTGTCTTTCAACATGTTAGTCCACAGCATCAGTTTCTGAAATCTGTATATGTCTGCTGAAGTCAGTTGAGGAATACCAATACAGACCAAGTAAGGATATTCTCTGCTATTTGAGAAAATAAAAAATCTTTGCCCAGTTAAGTTAATTCATTTAATCTTTTATACGATTATATTAAACCTAATACTTTATTTTCATGTAAATCTGTGATTAATTTATACAAATATGATCAATAAATATGAGGGCTTTTTATACCTGTGACTTCCCAACACTTCCTGTAAGAATTTAACTAGGTAAATGAGAAATAATCTTTTTTGTAACTGCTTTGCAAATTTTCCTATTCAAGTGCTTTGTTGGCAAGCACTTAACCATATTTATGTTGAAAATTAAGCATATAAATTAAACAAAAAATAAATTTGCATTGAAAGTTCATTTGTTTTTTTTTACTGTCTCGCTGACACTGCTCAGAACAGAATTCATGTCCTATAGATGCAGCATATAGAGAATTATGTCTCATTGTCATTTAAGGATTTGGCCTAATCTGGGCTGGGGCTTCAAAACTTAAGTCTTTAACTGGACCCACGTGAGGACTTCAGGCTCTTGGAGAAGTATAATATATCTCTGGGGTTTAAGGCATATAATGAGCATATACGAACTTTCAAAACTATATTTAGTGAAGGTATCATATCACTTCTAAGATGCAGAATGTAAGCATTTGTAGGCAATACATTTGACTCCTAATAGCCAGAGAGGTAATAGAATTATATTGTCATTAAAAATTGTATTTACGTGTCTCTGTAACCTCTACATCATAGTTAAGATACAGTTACGGCTGAGGGTTAACTCCGTCACTGACCTTTTATGACATTCTGCAAACTTTACTGTCAGCACTACAAGCTGCGAAGTAATGGAAACAAAATCCACAACAATTCCCAAACCCAGATTGGTTTCTAACCACATGTAAGCTCAGCCATGTTATGTGATAAAGTGATCCAGTATGTATTTTGCATTTGTAATTTTATCCCATCATTCCCTACACAGCCTTTCTAACACGTAAACTAGTCATACCCAAGTTTAAGAGGTTGTTTCTTCCTTTTTAGTTTACAATTGATACCTTCTTGACACAAACAGGCAGAGGCAATTTAATAGTCTCTCAGAATTATTTTCTCACTCAAGTTATATGAATACTTATTAAGAGAACATTTCCTCATTTTCATGTAAATCATCTATGTTATATGCCAGTGTAGGGCTCAAATGTAGATGTGCGCAATCCCTTTAGGTCACACTACCTAGTTGACTAACATGGTAAATGAATAAATCATTTTCACTTGGAACAAGCATGGTTGAAATGTTTTTCAGTGTGTCTGCGCTGGATATTTCATTTTCTAAACACTGTAAAACCAATTATGCTGACTTAAAATTCATTTAAGTATAGCTGTGTGAAAAATGTAGAAAATATTTTCAAATTCAACCTGTTTTTAAAAACGCATTTTGAATCTCTGAAAGAAAAGTGGATTGCAAAGACCCAAATAGATACAGATGCACTGCAAAATGTTTGAACTAAAATTTTTAAATTGAAAAGTGATCAGTTGCACAAGCTGACATTTTTCCACAGAAGACAGTGTTGTATGCTGCAGAAAAGGGAAGAGTCACAGGAGAAACACTGAAAGAGTAGCCAAGCTACTCCTGTAGCATGTAGTAATAAAGAACTTAGTTTTGATTTTTGTGGTGATTCAACAGGCTGCACCTGGTATGAATGGCACCTTTATATACACTGATGCAGGTGGTCTGGGGCTGAATTTCAGGGGAAGAGGGAAGTTCTGGAGAGCAGGGTTGGATTTATTAATATACTGAATTTCTCTCAACTACATGCTGATCACTGACTTCAACTGATGTTCTTGGAGTGAAGAAACATATGCTAAAGAAGAACTTGTCATGCAGGACATCTATAATTAAAGAAGATCTTCAATGAAAGCATTTCACAACACCTCCATTAAGCTTTGTCATACTGCAAAAAGAACATGAGCCTCTGTGTAAAGAAAAGTTAAACAATTGTCAGCTGAAAGCAGATGAGGGTTTTATTGAATACCTGTATTACTAATGCATGAAGAGGTACCCATGCAGAGCACAGCAGATACAATCATTGTTCTTAATTGTTGTGCAATTTTTATTACCAATGGAACTACTAAACAAAAAGAGGGAGATAGATTTCCTTTACCAGTAGCCATAGTTTTATTTCAGGAGAAATCAGTGACCTAGGTCACCAAGTTGTCGCCGATCCTAGTACCAGGAACACCTCCACATGAAGAGACAGGTAGGATTACTGTCTTGAAGACAGCACAGATTGGGACATTCAAGCCCCACTAGTCAGAGTCACGTAAAGGTTAAAGTACAGATAATCATTTCCAAATATTCCACTGGGAAGGAATAAAATTATTTGATGAGGCAGTTACAAGTAAAAAGATAACATGCATTTATATGATTTCTAAAGGAATATACAATAACAAAGAAAGAAATGTACATTTTTAAATTGGCCTGTGCTATCAATTATCAAAAAGTATTCTTGTAATTTCTGTACTCTCATTGTTTAAGTTTGCGCTAAGGCCACAGTGATTGTATCTTGAGTCATAGTCCAAACATACAGATTACTGGAAAGTACTTTTTTGAAGTTTGTGTTCAGCGTAGGCTGGGGAAAAGACACTGCTGGTTACTTTTCATCAAGAGGCTAGTATTAATTCTCAAATTTTTCAAGTAAGAAAAATAATCTGATTTTTGAAAGTCTACAAAGATCCTTGGTTGTTTTCACCTAATAATAGCTATTTCAATTCATAATAATAGTTATTTTAATTTATAAGTGTACATGACTAGAGTTCTCCAGGCATTTTAGTGGACATAGCTATAAAATATGCCAAAATGTGTGTGTGGAGGAAAAGAATCCTTTTAGAAGTCCCCAACTTTAAAACAATTAATAAAAATCCTCTCATCATTAGAAGTTTAAAGAAAAAAAAAAAATTGTTCCTGGTCCTGAAAGATAAATTTGATTATTCAGTCTGTATGAAATGAGGATCATTAACTGATCCAGATAATGACATTGTTCTACTTTTCTCAAAATTGTGACATGGAATACTCAAATGGTTCAGCTTCATGGATTTTTTTAACTGTCCTAGCAGAACATACTACTAAAAATCATGCCTTTGCTTTAAATTTGGACCTTTATCTTTTTAAATGATGGTGTTATGATAGTGAAAGGCAGCTAACAGATAGAAGTTGGTATCAATAGGAAATTTATTTAATGCCCAGTGTAAAATTATTGGTTATTTTCATTTCTTCAAGATCAGGGTCCATACCGTTGCAAGTATCACTGAACACATTAACTGCAAGGGTAGCCACAGCCAAAGGAGGAATCTAATGATTCTGGCTACTGGAGATTCCCACTTTAAGAACTTTGCTTTGCAAACCTGCATTTGAATCTTTTACTAATCTAGCAAGTTTATAAAACAACTTGTAAAATATTAGACTTGAGTGTAATCCAGAACCTGAATCTGCCCAGGCAGGCTGTCCAGTAAGAGGCTCTTTCATGAAGATATAAAGAGATCACAGCTCTTTGCTTGCAGATACTGTTGAAAAAATATCTCTTGGGAGTGAGAATGAAGAACTGAGTGCTTTGTCTCCTTTTACTTGAACCTGGAAAACTGAGATCAGAATTGAAGAACAGGCAAAGATCAAGATATATTTATTTGTTCATTCATTTGTGTCTCTGAGCCAACAGCATTGTAAAGGGCAGGAACCATACTTTCATTTGTTGCTGGTTTTAATCTCTTCTGTGGCTTTCTTACTGGCTTTTTTTCTCTGTCTTTGTTTCATTTACAGGTTTTCTCAGGTGCCTTCATTTTCAAAGGGAAACCCACCTGGTTTCTATTTGACATCCTTAAGTCCTGTGATGTCAATAGAACTCAGCTACTCCCATCCATACTACTTTGTATTTATACATTAAGCATGGCAGAACTCAGGCATGTCTCATTTTTCAGGGGCTAAATGGAAAAATTTTAAAAGGTGGTATCACATATTTTACGTAAATATTGTGAAAAGTTAACATGAAGCAAAATCACAGAAATGCTAAGTATTTCAGCTTTCTCAGGAAACATGAATTTGGCTGTTAGAAACGTGTATTTCTCTCCAGTTTTCAAATAACACACAAAAAAAAAGCCCTTCAAAAGGCCAATGATCAGGGATAAACAGAGGCAAAGAAACAAGTAAGACATAAAATAAATTCAAAACATGAAGACAGCAAAAACATGAAGGCTTTTCCTTCACATATGGGGATTTGTAAAACCAGACACAAGTGCTACAAGACTTAAAAAGTGTCCTGAAACAATTCAGAAGTTTGCCAATTTGTGCTTAAGCCAAATGATGATCCAATGAAGAGTAACAGAGGCACCTGATGACATAGCATTCCAGTTCAAGGACATAGCAGAAATATCACTCTAGTTCTCCCCAGTGACAGACAAAACTATTGATTGCACATTTACAGCTCAAATGCTTTTCTTTCCCTTTCTAGAAGAACAACGGAATTTGAAGTGTATGAAGAGCTTGTGGGTTTGGCTTCAATTCAAGGCCAAACAAAGGTCTCTGACTTTCACCACAGTCTGCAGAAGCGTTTACAAGCTCTGCATTTGGATTTGTGCAAACTTGTTGATCTTTCAAACTATCAAGCATTTTCAACAATGGGAGCACAGAATAACGCAATATTTGCTTTTGTTTTCTCACAAAAGTTTACAGGTACCAAAATCCATCTGAGAAAAGGTTAACTGGTAACTTGAATTCAGTTATATCTTGTGTATTATGAGCTGAGAACCTGAATCACTGATAATTGATCTACTGAACCCAGTCACCAAAGAGAGCAAATTAATTCAGGTTACCTGAAAGCATGTATTGTTTTTCTAGGCAGAAAAGAAGGACAAAAAGAAAAGAAAAAAAAAAGTTCACATATCTTTCAATATAATTTTGTTCACTGAATAAAGGATTTGTTGAACATGTGAAGAGAACACATTATTTTTGTTTATATTTAGCTTAAAAATAAAGATATTTTTTAAAGACCCGAAAGCTAATTACTTTGAATTTTTTATTTTATTTTATTTTCAGGTCTTTATCAAAACAGTATTTTTTCCTAATTTTAGGTAAACATTAAAAGAAATAATGTATTTTAACCACTTTCCCTTTTTTAATATTTCGTCTTATTTTCATGGTAGAAAAGTGATATAGACATACATAAAAACTGAAAGTGCTTTTCCTGCCCATATTATCTCATTTTTTTTTCTCTTTCTTCCACTTCACTTTTCCCAAAGGAGAAAAAAAAATAAGGGTGAACTACCAAACCTAGAGTGAGTGCAGAACTTTTTCTTATTTTCAAAGTCATTGTTGTTAATTTATTTATGTTTTCCATTTGTATGACTGATGTTAATACAAATGTTATGTAGTTTTTTAAAGTAAAAATCATGAGAGGCAAACATCTGTCAACCAGTTTCACTTAGAGACAAGAAAGAGCAGAGACAACATCCCATGGAGAAGCCGGTGTTTAACACAGGAACTGAGATGAAAAAAGGCTGCTAGAGAAGACAAGTGGAAGGAGTTGGACATAAGTGTCACTTCATTGCCTAGGACTGGAGCTGGAGCTCTTGTAAGAGAGGGAGACTGTGTCTGCTACATCTGGGAGTAGTACACCACAATAGGATCAGGTCTGTAGAGCTGATGAGAGCCAGTGCTGACTCTATGCTTGTTTTTTTGGGGGGGTCATTTCAGACTGGCTCTAGTTTGTTGCCACAGACTGAACCCCCACCAGCAGCTGGAGTGCATTTGGGGCATTCACAGAGTAAATTTTCCTGTTTTGTTTCATCCGAAAGCAAACCAGATTGTATACTCTGAGACAGCTATGAGATCTGAATTAACACAAGTTAATTGGAGAGAACTGGGAAACTTTCCTTAAAAGCACCTTGCTGACTCAAATTAAAATGTTAATTTATACTCAGGGAGTTCCTTCTTGAAGATGAGAAACTTGGATAGATCGAGTGATTATCTCCCATCCATAATATAGAAGTACTGGTACTAAAATGATTTCCACTTCTCCATTTCTAGCTAAGCATTAAGCATATCCTTTACATTTTCTTTTCCCTTTTTGTTCCCAAAGAATTGTGACTGTTATAGATTGCGTTGAGATGAACAAGCCCGCAGTCAGAGAGTTATGCAATCGAGAGAACTGTCTAAATGGTGGTACTTCTAAAGGCAGATTAAAAGACCTGCTGCATTTTTTCTATGATTTTTCTTTGTACCCTTCTATGATGTCAGTGCATTGGTATGTAACATGACATTAAATTTGATTTTTCTCACTGCCTAAAATGTTACCATTTGTGCAAATATTTTAACGTCTGTTATGCTGCAACTGAAATTCTTTCCTCCTTTGTCCACTGCAATGTTGATGATAATTCACAACAAAAGTACTATATATAATGCTGTATATGGAGGAATATAACAAATTTAGAGTCCCCTTAAGATTTGATCCTATATTCAAAGAAGTCAAACAAGAATGAAATCTACAGTTATTCAGTCTGTTGAACCTGCCTGTGCCCAGAATACACCTTCTGATGAGCAGAGACCATTTTATGGGTGTTCTAAGCGGAAAGAAAGCATGACACATTAAGTATAAAACCTGCATTTAAAATTCTGTTTACCACTTTGGTACAGCAGTTACAGAAACACTGGAAATGCAGCAGCAAATAGGCAAACGGTTCATAAGTTATTGAAGGTGGGTAAATTTTTTTCTAAACTCCTGACTAAAATTATAGATGACAAATTATGTTTGTTGTGTTTTTTGTTCCTTTTTGTTCATTTCTTGTCAAATTATATTACATCATCAATTCTCTCTTGGATATTTTTTGCTGTGTTGCTCAAGTTCTGTGGGAGAACAGGTTCACCTGGCCAGCCCAGACAGAATGAGGTTATTTAATGCACCAAAATAGCTAACAAAGATTAGGATGTAGTGGTTTATTTATGTTCTTGGTTTTTCTGTGTATTTTCTTCTTCTCTAGTAAAATATTGTGATGGGATTTCTTTCATTATTAATTTCTAAACTTAGAATTTGGAAAAAAGGTATTTTTTAAAAATGATTCTTCAGGGATTTTTTTAAGTTATAACTTATGTATATGCACTACAAAAACAATCTATTTTGAAAATGAATGAAAGAAAAATATTTTTAATTTTTGCACATGAAAATATTGCTAGTCACTCCACTTCTTTTCTTGCAAAACTAGCTAACTGAATCTAGGATTCAAAAAGGAACCTTGATCTGGTATATATGGACATTCTGGGTTTTGATTTTGTAACCTCAGTGCTTAAACATAGATCATTGAACTATTTGGGAACCAGGATTGTTGTTTATTTGTTCTCATATTAAATACCCACGTATTTCAGATTTCCTGTGTCGTTTGTTTTCAGCTAAAATAAGGTTCAGTTGCTAGAGTAAATCAATCACATTTCTGTTTCCAGTACTTCTGGTGAGAAATATATTATAGTTTTTCCTCTTTTTTTAAATTAGACTATAATGAACAGGTGTTCTCCATTGCTTCCTTCTTCTCTTCCTCCCTCCTTCTTTTCCCTCCATTGCCTTTTATTTAATATTCCAAGGGCAAAGACAGTGATTAACAACCATCATCTCATCTGAGCTCCCATTTTCAAACACAACAGGTCAAAAAAGCTGTTTTAGCTCTGCAGAGATATATGAAATTCTGGTCACAGGTGAGGCTCTCCAGGCCACAGAAAATGAAGCCTGAGGGGTACATAGTATTTTTTTTGTGTACTTTATGTGCCACTGATTTCTATGACCTTTTCAAGCTTACTTATTTTCTAAATTCAATAATATTTTCTCCTTATCCTAACTTCCTCCATTTCCATTCCCATCTTAAAAATCAGCAGCTTAAAAGTCTGAATTAAATAATAAAATAACAAAATCATCTTACCTTTAATACACATTTTCTAATTCTAATATAGAACAGCCTTCTTAGGAATCTCAAAATGATATTTCATCTTTTCATTTATGCATTGTATATCTCATTTTTTTTTCAACACCTATTTCCAGAATAATTTTATGGGAAACCATAAATAAAGGTGTGCCAGAACAAAATGGAGTAAAACAGAGACTGATCTCACAAAGTTTTAAATACCTATTAGCTTCTACACAAAACCATTATATTTTCTCATTATTTCACAGAAATAACTATATTAATAATGATAGCAACATTTTTTTTTCATAGCCTAAGAACTATTGCAATTTAAAAAATCCTGATTAACGTTCCCATTGTTTATCACATAGTAATACTTCTCCTTTTACACTTGGCTGGTTGCCTCCAAAACCTTAGGATTCTTCTAAGGTGAGGGACTGCTGGCTCACAAGTAGAAACACCTACTGCCATGGATGTTTTGAAAACCTCAAATATACTACAAAATAATTCTAGCAGAGATAAAATATGCTTTAAAGTTTTGGTCATTTTCTTCCTTTGGAAAATATTAATTCAGAGCTAAACATTTAATTTATTTACAATACATGACTCTGAAAAAATATATCCATAGCAAGTATGAAATGTAAAGATTAATACACCAAGCAATTCTAGGCATGCATATAAGGAGCTGAATAAAGGCAGACATCTTCTGTTTTCTTTTACTGAAATCTCTTGATCATATATTGCATAAATGACTGGTCTTAAGAATTTTGCAATGCTAATTTCTCTTCCTGGATGAGTATACTTCTGAGCAAAAAATATTGGAGCAAAAGGGTTATATTCTTGCTCCTTTACAGAGGAATAGACAACTGGCTTCAAGGCATTCAAATTTTAAGTCATCAAGAATCATTATTGCTTTCTGAAGCAGCACCTTAAAAAACAATTCTCATTTCTCACTTAGTACATGCATACAAGTACTCTGATACATTTCATTCACTGTTTCAAAAGTTACTCAGATTTTCCACGGTTACAATTAAAATAAAAAGAAGATGAAAATTTATCTGCCATGATATGAATATGAATTCTGTGCCAATAAATACTTTCACTTCATTCCTAGAGCGTCCTAAGCTGAAATACAGGGTTCTTGGAGATCTCCAATATGGTCTTAAATATATATATACAGTTTGCCTATGTCTTTTTCTAAAATCAGAAAAATGTCACAGAATGTTCTGCATTAATTTGGGACAGAGAATTTCTACAAGTACATTGAATTTTACAATGAAATCAAAAATCTTTGACGAACGAGAGCATATGTTCACAAGATCCCATGAAGATTGTAATTCCAGCTAGGAAGTCTTTCTCATTCTACTCCCAAGAACCATTTGGGCTCTGCTGAGGCAATTCCGTGTGACATTGGCTCTGTCACCATAGTGAAGTCTAATGCGTCTTGGCACAAACCTAATTTTGGATTGAAAAATCTGTAGTATGCTATGAAAGCAATTTGCCATAGGAGTTTTCAATTCAAATGCATTCCTAAATACTCATTGAGATCATCACCTGCTTAAAAAAATGTATATATTCTCCCTTTCAAGCTCTTCAAGTGTTTTGTCTGCTTTCAAGTAAGCAAACAAAAAATCCTACATTATTATATGATAATGATAATCATAAACACTATCAATGCCCAGGCATGACATGCACCTGTGCTTACACTGAGCTGTTTTTGTCAGTCTCTGGGCCCAGCACAAGGGATGATGACTCAGTTTGACAACGGAATTTATTGAACTCCAGTTATCAGTACCACCGCAGATATTTTTCTCCTGAGTTCTACAGGTTACTGTGGAGTGTACATCCACTGAAAAATATCAGAGTTTAGGAAGCCTTTCAGCTGTTGCTTAATGCCATATCTCTGGTGTATTCCATGGTTTTTCCTTAGGGAGGTTTGCCATTCTTTGTGTTTGTGGAGCACAAGATTCTGTTTTGAGATCTATTGTTTCTGATATACATCAAGTATTTTTGTGCTTCTGACAGTTCATATATTTTTCTTTTTTTTTTTTTCAAAAAAATATACTCTGCCAATGCACAATAAAGACACCAGTTACATAAGGAAGGAGTATAACAACTGAGATTTGTCTTCAAAAATGGGCAAAGAATAAGTGCAGGTGAGTGCAAAACTACTAGCAATTAGTAGTGCTACCTGAAATTATCTTACGTTGAAATACCACCCTCTGTCTAAAGTTAGAACTGAATTGAAGCAGGTGAGTAATGCTAAGGTGTCCATAACCCCACCAGTCTCTCTGTTTAGATGTATCTCACACTGGTTTCTTTCTTAGAGCCAATGCAGATACAGCTGACGACTGAGAAGAGTCAGGAGTTCCAGTAAAGTTAGCCAGCTGTGATTGAGATTGATGACTTTGATAATATTCTCAATCCATGGAAACTACTGATAATGCTCATGCTGACCACAGTTTCCAGATAGAGTTCTACATAGCCATGAACCAAAATACATCAAAAATGTTTACACCTTCATCATCAACTTTATATCTGATGTGAGTTTAATGATGAATATTTGTTGTTAACATAGAGATGGTCATGATCTCCAGCCATTCCTATTCCCAGAAAGCAGCACCAATATCATCAGAATTTCCAAAATGAAGTGGATACATATATATGCAATATACCTGTAACAGTAGCTTTTAAAATCATTCTTATTGTTCAATGACCGTAGTTGGGATGTTTTATTTATTGATGGTGGAAAGCAAGTTTGTTTGTTTCTTTGTTGTTAGCTGTTGGTTTTCAGGGGGAAAAGGGTGTTCAGTTTGTAAATCAATTTGTTTATTTGTTAGCTGAATACAGGGAGATTTTGGAATAAATCTGTGACCACAGTGGGTATTTTTCACATTTTGGGGGAAGACTCAGAATGAGAAGTGAACAAAGCATGTAGCTGCTTGTTCAAAGTGTTCATAACTGAATGTGAAATAACATGAGTGAAGATATCTTTTGGCATCTCAGTTAATAGTTCAGACTGCACTAATATGACAATGTAATACATTGTGTTTGTACAATGTAAGTCTCTGAATGTGCAACTTCTGTTAATTAGAATATCAACACGTAGAAACATGAATGGATTTAACGCAGCCTAACAGATGTAAAAAAAACCCAAGTTTTTAAGAATTAATAGTAAAATTATCAACATAAAATTAAATTTTCATACTATTATGATGTATACAATGGCTGCATGCCTATCAATAAGCAACATAAATTAATCTGTCTCTGAATTGTACTATGAATTTCATATGCGCTGGTTTCTTGGGGAAAATGCATCTTACAGTCTGTAAGTTTTTGTATGCTATGTTTTACACATAAGAAATAAATTTTCTTATGTCATCCCATCTATTTCACAAGGCAAAGATAAACCTATGCTAGGCTGTGTTAACTTTTTCCAGCTGTATGTAGTACTCACAGCATAAAATATTATTTGCAAGTGGTTGCAGGATTAATCCTGACCCAGTTTATGGCGGGATCACTGAAGTTTCTGCCACATACCTGCCTGAGTGTTTGACGCATAAACTTAACTATCCCAACTGCAAGTTGAAATATTGTTGTTAAAACATCACTGAAACATACATACAGCTGCTAAGATGTTGGGAGGTGATTTATTTCTCTCACTTAACTTGATCATTGTTCACCACGTGTATATACTCTAAGTTGTGCAGCCTCCACCAATAGCAATAAAACCAATTTCTTGCTTCTGTCTTCAGTAGTCTTTTTTTGGCAAAATACCTACTAAGTACTTTAATCACATTCTGCAATTGTTTTTATTCACCATACAATATAAAATGATAATATATATTAATATTTATGTTAAATTCTACTATATTTTTCCAGAATTCCAACTTTTGTTTTCTAAAATAAATCAAGCAAGAATAGAAAGTTGGTTTCATGATGGGACATAGACAGCACCTGCTTTGTAATATCCTGGTTTCAAAACTGTAGTTTCCCTTGCCAGGAATCAGATATTTTCGCTGCATGAGAAAAACAAAGCCAAAACATAGTCATACAAGTTTCATAGCTATGTACACCATCTATTTTCTCTAGATAATGAATACCAAGTACTGTTTAATTAATGTCTTTGAAGGGTTCCAGGGGAGAGAGTTTACTACTCTTTTGCTCTTTAATGGGACCACTTAAGCAAGCTGTTGAAAACCCAGTACAATATTGGATTGTAATGTCACAGAAGCTGAGAGGAAAGCAATGAGCAATTCACACATTTTGCTTTAGTGGTAGTATTGATTCTGTCCTATAAACCAACTTGTTCCCACATAAGGCAAACAAAAAAGTGTTTGAACTGAAATGCACAAACCTGTCCAAAGCATTTAGTTTCTGGAGGGCAAAAAGAGATCAGGGGCAGCATGGGGAGGGGAAGTGGAGAGAAAAAAACAACCTAGAAAAGCAAGGAGGGACATAGTTTTCTTTTTGTTCTGGTAATGGTTCCATCTGTGAAAACAAAGGGTGTGAAAATCTTCACAAACATCCAAGAACTTTTGCAAGGTGGACAAAGAAATATGCTTTCATTCTGATAACCTTGAACTTTCAGAAAGGCATAATAAAGAAGAAAACAGATGGTAGGGAATATGAAAATAGTAAGAGGGCATTGGATGATGTTGTGGTTTAACCCCAGCTGACAACTAAGCCACACACAGCTCTCACTTACTCCCCCCGCATCAGGATGGAGACAATCAGAAGACTAAAACTGAGAAAACTCATGGGTTGAGATACAGACAGTTTAACAGGTAAAGCAAAAACCATGCACACAAGCAAAGCAAAACAAGGAATTCATTCACCACTTCCCATGGGCCAGCAGGTGTTAATCCATCCCCAGGAAAGCCAGGCTCCATCACACCTAACAGTGACTTGGGAAAACAAAACACCATCACTCCAAATGTCCTCCACTTCCTTCTTCTTCTCACAGCTTTATATTCTGAGCCTGACATCATGTGGTACAGGATATCCCTTTGGTCAGCTGGGGTCAGCTGTCCCAGCTGTGTCCCCTCCAGCTTCTCGTGACCCCAGCCTGCTCACTGGTGGGTGGGTGAGGAACAGAAAAGCCCTTGGCTCTGTGCAAGCATGGCTCAGCAGTAACCAAAACATCCCTGAATTGACAACACCCTTTCCAGCCCAAATCCAAAACATAGCCCCATACTAGCTGCTATGAAGCAAATTAACCGTATTCCAACCAAAACCATCACGGATGGATTTGCAGGTACAGAGGTGTATGCATGAGAGATCTCTTCTGAATAAAGGTCTTATTTCTATTTTGAGTAGCACTAGAGAAAGGCCAGCCTTATTCTCAGCCATATCAACATAAACATTGTCAACAAACTTGTCAAAATTAAATAAACAAAGGTGATGTAAACCTCTGATTTCTGGAAAACAGCAAGAATAATAAAACATTTCTAAGTGCCTTAAAAATGAGAATAAGGTGAGAAGCAGCCTACACAGATTCATTAAGAACAAATCATGTCAAACTAATATGATTTCTTTGTATGAAAAGTTAACATTACTTGTGGATGAGGGGAAATATGTCAGATACTGACTTTAGTAAGGCTTTTGACATTGTTGCACATGACATTTTCATAAGTAAGCCATGGAAATATAAACTAGACTGTACCACTCTTTGGTGAGCCTAACTGGTTGGAAAACCACACAGAGAATAATTATCTGTAGCTCACTGTCAAACTGGAGAGATTTATCAAATTGGGCTCTTCAGGAGCTTGTCTTTAATTTAATATGATTCAATATTTTCATTACAATGTTGGATGATAGCACAGAGAGTAAGCCTATTAAATCTACAGATGACACCAAACCAGGACAGATGCAGACATTGGAGGACAGGATTAGAATTTGAAACGGTCTTGTCAAATTAGAGAAAAAAAAGGCACACTTAAACCAATAAGGGGAAATCCAAAACTCTATACTTAGAACAATAAAGTCAACAAATCCATAATGGGGAATATCTGGGGGAACAGCAGTATTGTCTCTGCCAGACCTATTTCTGTTTAAACAGGAAAACTGCCCCTGTCTAAGTACTGCTGCTCTTTCCCTCTTTGGTATCTATCCAATGAGACCAATCTGGCCTGCCCCAAACATCCATTGTTCATTTCCTTTTCTTTATCACACAGTGCTTTAGAACAAGTTCCATGACCCAGAGATTTTCTCATTTCTTCTTCTGTCTCATGTGCTATACTTACCGAACAAGACTGCCTTTGAATATTTGAAATTTTCCCTTGTCCCTAGAGCCTTTGACTCTCTTCTCCATTCAGTAAGTACACTGGTATTCCCACCTTCCTTCTCCTACTTCTCACCAGCTTCTAAGAGATATAAACAATCACACTTCTGCAAAGTGTTTATTCTTTCTTTTTATCTTACCTTTTCCCAGTTCTCTCCCACTTGTCTCTGGTTTCTTCATGAGTTAGTTCTGCATCATGTAGATGTTCCTTACTCCTAATCTTGCAATATAGTAGCATTAGTCAGAGACTTATGTATTAGCTTTCTGAAAAAAAAAGAGAGGGAAACCCAAAACTCCTACCTAGAAATTTTGAATCGAAAAACTGGGGTCTGTATTAACTAACTGGAATCGAGTGTTCATCTAGATAAGTAGATAGTTTCCCAAACAGAAATCCAAATCCCAAGAGATTCATGTGGTCTTCATCACCTCGAAGCAAGCACACAGTTCTTCAGAAGTTTGTTGAAGGCACATAATTGGAGCAGCTGTGTGTTTTGATACCAAGATTTGGAGGAAAGCGGAAAGCAATTATAAAGACCCATACCTCCTAAGTTCCAAATAACCCATGGGCACAATCTGGATTTCCTTTCAGCCATTCATCTCCAACCCACCTCTTCCACTACATGGAACACTTATCTTCTATTGAGTTACGTTGACCAGTTTAAGTAGTATCTTAAGTCCTAGGTTCGGCAAGAAAAATCTTATCTATTCATCACTTTTCCATCAGCTAACCATCATAGATACACAGACCATTCTGCTCCTACTTAATCATGTCCCCAGAAACATTTGGGTCAGTCGTTAGTTGTCAAGCTGCTGAGTCTGGATGTGGGTCTGCAGCAGCAAACAAGATGAAATAAAGAAACATAGGAGAAGGGTTGAGTGACAAAATTGTAGTTAAGCATCAAGGATCTGAGCTTGATGAAAATGAAAGCTGAAAATGAGCCACCAGTTTCATTTTGTAACAAAAAAATGTGAAAAAGCTTTAGTGAGATGCAAAGATTGCAGTCTTTCTTGATAAAATATGCACAAAATCTTAAAGAAGTTGTGAATCAAGAGGAGGGAGTCCAAAAGGAAGCAAGGGAAATGATTGGCGTGTAAGGAAATGTTTAGAATGATACAAGAAGGAAGTTGTTTTTTCTAATGAAGTGAAGATTGAGGAAAATTTTTTGTCTTTTATTTGACTTTCTGTCAATATCAGCATCTACTCATGAATTAGCTCATGAACCTTCATAACTGATACATACCAAGACAAATTCACTCCAAAAGGCAAGCCTTTGTGCATTTGTAAGCCTCACTGTATTGCAAAATCACTGTTGAACCTGGGTCCTATAAAGCAGGCTTCCTATCATGAAATACTTTTACTGTTTCTTCTTGTTCCAAATAATTCTAAACAGTTGTTATGTAGATTGGGGTGGGGTGAGGGGAGCGGGATTTGACTGAGAAATGTATAAATAACACATCTTCTTCCTCTCCGTCATCTGACAGTTTCAAAGCACTATACAATAACTCAAAAATCAGAAGAAGTTACACAGCCATATTTAAAACAAACTCTACTTGATTATCCACTGGTAAATGGCAAGTTTAGATGCTTCTGTGACTCATTTTAGAACAATTTTTAAGCACCTGAAGCCAAATATTATTATGAAACAACGCTTTTAATCTTTTAAGTCCTATTTCTTAGCAATCAAAAATAAAGAAATCATGCCCTTCTCCTTTCCATTGTATATACTTCCTCTTCTGGCAACAAATAAGAAAATCACCTACGTATCCTGCACTGTTGATTATAAAGTTGAGAGTATAAACCTCACTTAATACTGTAGTAGGAGAATGAATATGCCACCCCTTTGATTAAAAGGTAGTGTCAAATTAAGAAATCTATGAACAATTTCTCACAAAGTTAAGTCAGTGCTAACGCTGGCACAGGATATGACAGTCCCTGAGTCTGGTCTTATTCCCTACTTTTTCTTTTTGCACTGAAGGTAAATTTCATGTATGAGTCAAATCACAAGGACTTAGCTGAGTTAAGAAATCAAATAAAATTGAAAATACAATGAAAATACACATAATATACTAGATTTATTCAAGTAAGGGCTTCAAGATTAACACTTGTAATGACAACATTTACAGATACTGGCATTTTACAGGTCATAAGTATGAAGTCATTAAACTGTAAATTTCTTCCATTAATGTTTTTGCTCCACTGCAAACTAATGAAAAGTAAACATACTTTGCTTGTCAGTAGTTTCTACTGGATAATATAGATTCATATGTAACAAAAATTGCCTGAAATTTTTAGTTCCAAAATAATTTATAAGGTTAATTCTTGATATTTTTATTATTTTTTCATCAAACACACGTATGTCTAATTTGTATGTGAAGTTGCTAAAGGGAAAACCTCCCACATCAACATCTTTAGGAAAAGTATTCTCATTCAGATAACAGCTGGAAAGACTGAAATCTAACTGAATACCTCAACTAGCATGAACATGTTCATTTAAATCAGATACGATTTAGTATCTGTGTGTTCCTTCTATAAAATCAAAAGTGAAGTAGGATTATTACATTGCATAGGTGGAAACAAATTTGTTAAACATGAGGAGTTTTTAATGTTGAGGATAAAAAAAAAAGTATAAGACTACAAAGCATATTTATGTCAATTCTTAGTTAAATATCATTTGTTTTAGCTAGAATCTACAACTCACTGTTGTGGATATGTACCCCTTCACATTCTGTGAAACTGGTGGATATCAGCTACTAATCAAGTGTTAAAATCTGTACTTAGAACAGTTACTTAACACATTTTGAAATTCTGAGTTTTACTTCCTGATCATTTTAGGAACTGAATCAAAATTAATTGTACAAGCTATGTGTCTGATGTAGCATGCACATTAAAAAATTGAAAGCATTGACAAAACAGGTGAAAACATGTTTTAATAAACATGCCTTGAAAACGGGTAAATGGTGGGAGATCTTGCCAAATATTGAAGGTTTTCAGGGCAGCTTTTTAAGACATGAAAGTCAAATCAGCAAACCACGCATGCTTCATATAGACCTGGCTCTTATCATAAAAAAAATTTTCAGAGTTTAGGATGTTTGCTGCTAACAGACTGTTTTCATAATAAATTACATAGTGCTAAAGAAAGTAATGCATTTGAATGTTGCTGGCTTCTCAGGCTCAAAAGTAACGAAAGTAAAGCCAGATGAATACTGTGGTGTTATGAAACATAGACAACAGAAATAACCTTTCTATGGTGCCAGCCACCATGGATTCTCAAGGCTATTATGAACAACATAAATTGATAATGTTATGCACGTTTTGCTTGTTTGTTTGGGTTTTTTTAATAGATATATTACAGACAGCAGAGAGTAAGTATCCTGGAGGTAGTCCAGAATTTTGCTAGGAAATAAATAACAATGAAAGAAAAAGCATGCATTGAAATTAAGCACATTTTCTCTTTTTCTAGCTAGGCTCAAAAACATGCTTTAGAGTCAATGTCCCTACTGCCACCCCTTACTGCACAGAGCAGGCTCAGACCACACAAACTAGAATTATTTCAAATTAAACTAATTTGGAATATGCAGTCCAATAATGCACCTAATATCCTTCAGCTGCCAATAGGTGCCCAGTCCAGGAGACAGACTAGAGGCAGTCTGAAGTAACCCTCCCTTCCCAAAAACATCTATATAACATGGATCCTGGCTTCTTGGCAATAATTGTTTAATACCACAGGTCCATTCCTATTGTGGTGCACTGCTTGCTAATATAGCCCTAGGGTCACCTATCATTACTGGCAAAACTGCTTCAGGCTATGGGATTTTGAAATCCAGCTGCTAAGTTCAAGACACCACAAAGATCCTTACTAGTGTAACTCCCCTGTGCAACTGAAACCTTTGAGACTCACTCCTGGTGACTTTGTTCCCAGCGGTGAACATATGCTGACCCACATAGTCCTGGCACCATGTTCGTGGTAAAAGAGCTTCAGCGGAAGAGAACTTATCTCCAACAGTCGCTTATTTGCTGAGTAGTATACTCTACTTGTATGAGAACAACCTTGGTTCAGGTTCCTGCTTCAAATCAGGGAGATGGTTAAAAAGTAGGTCTTCCAGTACCTAGATTTATGTTTTAGGATACCCCACAAGCAATTTCTTCAGTATCAACTGTTATATTTGCTCTAGTCCACTCAACCAGTTGACTGAGGTTACTGCAATGAAATAAAATATCTTACTTAGGATTTGTAATCAGATAAGTTATATGATGGTTTCAATATTTATACTATTTGCATTATTCATTTTCTAACATCATTTTTGTCATTATTCTTGATTATCTCTAATTAGGCAGACAGGAAAAGATATATTTTAAAAAGCAAACGCATTTCAGTGAAAGACAGGGAGAAAAGCAGCTGTGGTCTTCCCTGGCTTGCTCAATGACACAGCAAATCAGTTGTGCAAGTGAGAATAAAGACCATATTTTCTGAGCCATATGCCTGCAAATTTAATCAAAAGTTATTTTTATTCTCTATTTAAGTATAATTATCATTGGCTATGGAAAAACACTTTACAAAAATAGTTTGGGGAATAATCACTAAGGAAGAAAAGAAACTTGTAGTTGGTTTATGAATTAATAAAAGGAAAAGTTTAATATATATGCTTGGAAAATATCTAGCACAGTTAAACAAGGGCCATGTGAAATATATCCAACCATCAAAAAATGAAGGCAATTAGCAGCAATTATAGAGCTTCTTTCCCAAAACTATGTATTGTAAATCCTTTTAATCAGGGAAAGCACCAATAACATTCAGCCATTGTGTGTCTGAACAGGAAGCCTGGTATGTAAGAACACTTTGCTCTTAATTAACTTTTGGATAGCACTTTCTGCAGATTGCTATCGGCAGAGGTGCTGCATAGAGGAAACTATGTATTTTAGATTCCTATTAAAGGATTAATTGTATTTTTAAGTGCAATATGTTAATGAGAAGTAATGGTTATTTGCTGGAGGTATACTGTACTTAATAGGTTCGTGGATTAAACAGTCCCTGCATTAAAAGGAATTATTGTATTTGTCATAAATACCTTTGAGGATAAATTTGCTTTCAACTGCTGGAGGAATTCTTTGATACAAAACATGAAGGATTACATGAAGGTGACAGGAGAGGTAGTCTGCATCTGTCAGGTGTGCTCCTGATCACAGGCCAAGAAAACTTACAAAGTAACCTGGGGCACATTACATTTAGAAACTGAGCCCTGTTATCAAAAATCAAAGAATCCGATGCAGTTGAATGTTTTGTATTTGGAAAGGAGAAGGGAAGAAGTAATGCATTTGGAATTTATTGTGTTTCTGTACTAGCTGCACTTTTTCTACTGCGCTCACTAACCTCTCAGGTAGAGGGCAATTCTGTTTATAACAATGTGTGCTACTGTAATGTAAAAATGAAGCTGCAAAAGTTAAGTTCTTAGCTTTTTAACACAAGCCCCAAGCCATGACCACAAAGGGCAATTTAAGGAGAAGAAAAAAAAAAAAAGGAAAAAAAGAAAAAAAAAACCCAACAAAAAAAAACCCCTGAAGTACCTATCCAGAGTGAATACTTTTCATCTGCTGCTTCAAGACTGGGTAGTTTCATTTGAATTATTTTTCATGGGAATTTTGCAATAATCTGTTGTAACCCCACCCACCCTTTCATGTTGGATACGGTTGGTAATTGTGCAAGGGCATGGGTGGGGGGAAAATTGCTATTGTGATTTTGGAGTAATTTAGTTTCTAGAGACTGAAGGCTTTCATTTTTAGCAAGTTTATAATCTAGAGTGAGCCTTTTCCTACAAAAGATGCAGACTTGATGCACTTCCTTTCAACTACACTGCACGTACTGGGAGCTGACATTGCTGTAGAGCCAAGGGGCGGGACAGTAGGGTTAAAGTGGCCCTTAGATTTGATTCGGTTGAGTGGGGAGGACTGCACAAGAGGACAACAATATTATGTGGCAAGTGTGCACACGTACCAGTATAATGCCAAAGAGAGGGAGAAGTGGATAAACAAACTTTGCAAGATCCTATAAGATGGAAGAAACCAGCAGCTTTTTATTATAAACTGTGATTAAGTTTGGAACCACAGAGAACAAAATGTAAAAGAGAATAATGCAAGGGAAAAGATGTTCAGATACTAGTAGAAGTATAAAAAATGTTATTCATAATTATATAAAGCATATACAGACTTGTGAATAAAATCGATTAACTAAATTTATGTTTGAGAATCAGTGTACTACTTGTTGTAGTGTCAAGTTTTCAAAAGAACTTTTCAGTGGTCCTCTAGATATTGAAATTAACAGAGACCCTCAGTCTCTTAAAGTGTTACGGGATGAAAAGAAATTAAGGAGGAATGTTACAGGAGAGAGTACGGATTTAAAAGAGCAACACTGATCCCACACCTTCTTCCTGAAAGAAATCCCTCCTCCATAGACCTGAGACACTTCCTTTCCTGTTTCAGGAGATCATTCAGCCCTTAAGCTTCATGACAGATGCCTTTTCCAGTAAAAAAAGTTAAGCTTCCCTTAACTATGGTTAGACTTAAAAAACATCAGGAAAGCCACAGTTCTCTTTATTTGTTTATTTACTTGATGAGGCCTTAAGGCCATTTTTATGCTGAAATTTGCTTGTTAAAGAAAGCAGACTGTGAGGCCTAAACAAAAGTTTAATAACTCTTGAAGAATGAAATTATTCCAGGTTTGTTGGTTTTTTTTTCAAAAGTTCTAGATCTCTGTTAGATGGAAAGATACAAGATCACGCAAGTAATATTTACTTGTCAGGTTCTCTGAGGATATTTCCTATGAAGTAGGGGAAAAAATTGAAGTGTAAAAATTCTATTTTGTTGCAATACTAAGTTAAAAGTACTACAGCTATTTCTCTTCAATATATACACATAAAATTCTACCATGCTCCAAGACGTAATTTATGTATTATTGTTGTCTTGCATGGAAATTACTAGAATGGTGGTTTCATAAGGTATGATGTTAATTAAAACTTAGTGTCACATATATGAAGGCCACCAAAACCAAACTCTTAAAAATTCTAATGGAAAAGAAACAAAAGTGATAACTTGTCCATCTAATATACAGTAAATGTTAAATACAAGCTTTTACTTGTATGCTTTTAAAAACGTAGGAATCAATACAATATTGATGCTGAAAGATCTAAGAAACAGAACTTGTTTTCTGAACAGTTTAGAAATAAACAATGTGCCAGGTTAAGTGTTAAGTCTGTTCCTTAGTTGATTACCATTGGTCATCTGAAAGTGTTAGCAAAGGAAAGACTGTTTAAAGTAATCAAAAGAAAAAGCCAAAATGATTTATATTGACAGTCAAGGTCAGCCTGCCAGTACAAGTCATTTTTTCCGACCTTAAGCCAGTGAGTCAAATAAAGAGAAGTGAGTCTGCTAGGGTGGTTACTCCTGAACCCAATTAAAGACAATTCTGAGGTTCTTTCAACTTATCCCATTATAACCTTCAGTAAACCACCACCTAATTTTTTTATTATAATTATTTGTGTAAATGCTAGCTCATAGACAATTAGTGTTCTCTGTAGGAACTCTAATGAAGTACTGGATTGGCTTTGTAGAAAAGCATTACAAGAAAGTTAAATGGCTTTAGGAATAAAGGAACTTTAAACAGTATGGTTTTCTGAATGAACTCAGCAAGCCATAAAATCCCAACTAGCTAGTTTTGAAAAGAGCATGTCTGGCTGGTGATTTTTAGTGGCTTGAGAGTGGAGCTAGTGGTAAATCTGATTATACTGAAAACTTATTTGCAATCTTGGAAATGAAATAATTACATTGGTCTGCAAAGTTGGGGATGCTTTGTTACAGTTTCAGCACTAAAATATATTTATCTGTTTCAAATTCTTCGTGTTCTCCCTAGTAATCACAATTCCTTCTGTGTATCAGCTAGACAGATTCAGTTCTAAGTTTTAGGACATTTGTTTTGTCCTTTGTATTCACATGGTCAATCTCAGGATTTTTTAAAGATTTTGCACTATCAGCAGAGAACACTTTCCCCTAGCCCATTGAGTTATTCACACCTCTTCTTCATTTGACATTAAACATTGTTAATTACTCATCTTCATTAGGATGGCTGACTGATTTGGAGAGAATCCCCAGAACAAGTCATAGCTGAAGTCTAGGAAAATATTTACCTTTTTTTCTTAGTTGGTCTAAAGCTTTATAGAGACAAATTGGTACAGATACCAGAGATACCAAGGAATGCCCTCCCAAAGGAGATATGGGCTTTTAGCCATCTTACCCTATATCCTGTCTCTGATGATGATAAACGAGACAAACTGAGATACTTGACTTAGTTCACCTATCCAGCAACTCATAAGCTGTGGTTTAGGGACATTTTTACTGATTGCCAGTTTGCCTGCATGGAAATCAGATGTCCATACTTACCTTTCTGCAGAATGATCAGAAGATCCCTGAATTCTCAGTAGGACCTACTTTTAAGGGCTAGCCTCAATACTGAGACCTTTTTTTCTTGTAAGTCGATTCAGTCTAAGAAATAGCTCACATCAGTAGCTTTTGTGTTTAAAATCCAAGTTCCTTTAGAACTCTTTGATTAGTTCCACTTATCCTCTAGTAATGTTTTATTATTCATGTAACCAGTTTGCTCTTAAAAATCTTTCACTAGGTCTTCATTTTGAGATTTCTGTATGTCGGGGCGGGGGGGGTGCGGAGGGATGGGGGAGTGGGAAGAGAGAGATGGATATAGGAAATTCTATTAACTCCATCTTAATGAATGTCAGTGTAGATGGCTTAACTTTTATGCTGTAGTCCTATGGTCTTAAAGAAAGTCAGAGCTCAGTCCAGTTGATTTTCTGCCTCTCCAGTTCAATAGACCTTAAGGACAGTAAAGTCAAGTCAATACAGATAACAAGCATAATCCTTGGAGTTCTTTATACTACTGGTTTCCAAACCAGTGGAAACATATTTGCCTATTAATTCTTCCATTTCATTACAGAGAGGATCATCTATTCTTGTGCATGTCCTAGAACTGTAACAAGCAGCATGAATCTGATTCAGAATATAGCATGCAGCCTACATTCCGTTTAAAATGTAAACATTTAGAATTGTGAAATTAACTTCACTTTGAATGAACTGTCTGTGGACAAGCACAGAAAATAAGTTAGGACTTGCAGTTTAACAGTGGTTCTTCAAGACGTGAAGACCACACAGATGACACAATACACTTATTAACAGGAGTCTGTTGCTGGCAGTGGTAGAGGGAGGGGACTGGTGAAGGTGGGGAGTAGACACTGTGTAGCCCTGGCTATGAGAATTACAGGTGTGGTAATTTGGTAGACTTAAAGATCAAAGTGCAGCCATACAGATTGTGCTACTCAAAGTGAATGTGATTTCTTGTTGAGAGGATTCTTGTGTATCAAGGCTGCCAAGAATGGAAGTGCCTAACTTAAGTCTTTTTCACAGCTCTTAATTTCCAGATGATGAGTTAAACACAATCCACATCTGTAAATATCAGAGCTCTAGCTGACCAATGAGGTAAAGAATAATATCAAGTAAGGGGTAGTTCTCAAGAAAAAAATGCATGCATTGAAGTAATTTTTTGAATCTGGGAACCCCTTAACAACTAAGACTGAAAGATAAAATCCAAACAAGCTATCTGTTGCAAAATACTGCTATGAACAGTGACAGTACTGACAAAACCTGAACACACACACTCTGTTCTTGTAAGAACAGCTTATGTTTATGTATTTTATGTATGATGTGTATAAACACTAGTAATAGTGCAAAAAGCTTATTATAGAAGTCCTTAAAATATGTTCTCTTTCTTCCAATGGAGACCTTTATACTGAGACCACAATTTTATAAAAAAAAAACTTTCTCTTACTCCAAAAAGCAGAGAACCTGAAAGTCTCTGGTGCTGGCACATAATTTGAAAAGGAGCTAACAAGACCCAAAGAAGTTCCAATAACCAGCTACAGAAAAAGTCACAGTAGGACACAGAGGTATGTTCTGAAACAGGTGTATATCCTGAGTTCTTGCACCCTGTTGCCTGTGCTACTTCATCTCCCTGGTGTGTAATCTGATAGTATATCTTAAAGAGTCACTGGCAAAATTTTAAAATAGTGGTTATTTAATAGCAGCTATTCAGTGTTCTGTTTTGCCCACCCATCGTTTAAGGTATACTTCTCATCATATTTACAGTTTGTAATTGAAATTAATCTTTTACTAGTGAGAGAGAGTAACATCAGCCTGGGATTGAACTTTTCTGAAGTCACTCTGAGTTTTTTTGCTTGTCCATATGGCTAAATGAGTGTGATATAGAGGACATACAGAAAGTGCATGCATCATCTAGAAGTGTCTGGCACACTAAATTCTCCCTGGAAGAATTAATGGTTGACCAGCAATCTCACAGGGTAGTACACAAGAGTGTTTGCATGGTTGGATAGTGTAATTGCTGTGTGCCAGCAACTAACAATTTTGCTGTTATAATATATAGAATCACTTTACTGTCATGGCACTGGGAACTTATCACAGCATTGGCACCTGCCATGAATGGCCATTGAAATATTTATACTGAAGTCACAGATGCACTGATCAGACATGGTTACCTAAGCCAGACATGCAACTACCTAAGCAACACAGACATTGAAATAGACTGTGAAAAGGTGAATCATGAATACTCAAAACGGTGAAGACTAAACCAGAAGATGCTGAAGTACTGGTGGTGTTGTATCTGCAAATAAAAGGTGATTTTTGTGCTTAAGCCAGAACAGCCATCTGCATGCTCACCAACCCTGATTAATCGTGCTTATGATCCAGGCTCCAGTTTATCCATACTCTTTTCACCCACAATAGCATTTCATTAATCAAGAGAGAGTGGGTGCTTAAAAATACACAAACAATTCCAAAACTTGCTTCTCCATTTTCAAAATAAACTGTCCAAAGCTGGAAGGGATGATTTCCTTAACAATACCTGTGTGCAATTTGTTAAAAATATATGAATTATTAAGGTAACAATGAAATATTTCACTTCTAGACAAATTAAATGTTTTGCTTGAGCCAAAACATATATATTACTTCCCATCTTTATGTTCCCGTGAGAAAAATGAGAGAAAATCATTTCAGGTTGGTCCAAAATTGATTTTTTCCACAATTTTTCAGGTCAGCCAATGAAGTGAAAAATCAATTCTTCACACAGCTTTAACTCAAGCCCTTCTTGAATATAGAATTATTACTTTCCTCATGAGCATTTTCCATGGTATTCCTCACCACATATATTAATTTATCTTAATTTAGCATATATTAATTAATTTATCTTCACAGTACTTTTGTAAAAGAACTGGGATTGCTATTTTGATTTCACACAAGAGAAGCTGAGGTATGGTAAGTTTAAAAATTACACTTTTGGTGCTCCCCACAACTACAGTCTAATTTAGCAAAGTAGTAGCTGTTGCATAAAATACAGAGCTCAGAGTACTGACTATCTAAATGGTCAAAGCACACTTCCTAGAAACATCAGCTTCCTCTATGCTTCCATAGTGCCTTTGTTAACAAGATTGCAGGGTTTCGACACCAAGGACAGGAAAACGGTTAGTTGTTAGCTGTGAAAAAATTTACTTTAAAGAACCATTACCCAGAAACAAGTTGAGAAACACAACAGAGCTGGATATATTTAACCATAATAAAATAAAAGAACATATTTCCCACCTACAATATTCATGCAGTGTTGGATTCTGTCATGTTCCAGTAGAAGTGAGGCTACAATACTCTACTACAACACTCTGTTACAAGCCATCAAAAGCTGATGCCAGCAGTAAAAGACTACATAATGTGGAATACAGAATGAGACCATGGATCTTTAGACCCTGAAGACTCCAATGATAAGGATCAATAACATGTTTGAAAAACCTATCTGCACCCAGTTTCGACCATGACATTCCACTGAGAGAAATGTAGGTTCAATGAAATGCCAAAAATGGCCTATATTATTCATCTTCATTCACATTTTTCAAATAATGCCGTGGCATATTACTTGACATTCAACACAGCAACCCACTTAAAATCATATGGGCAAAAATCCTGTATCTTTGTATCACACCATTAAAGTGAAACTAAACTTTATGTGTTTTCTGCGTGAACATCTTGCTTAAGTCTCATTACAGGGCAAAGTAAAATGGTTTTCATTTCTGAGATGTGATTAAACTCACATTCATGTGCTGATTGAGGTTTAGAATCTTTTATTGGGAAAAAATATAGACTTCAGAACAAACAGTCTAGTGCTACAGTATGACACTCTGTGAGACCATTAAATTTAATCCTTCCTTCAGACTCACTGCAGGGGTGATTTCAATTAAATTTGTTCAAAATTTATCAGTTTTCTGCATGTAGGCATAAATGATTCAAAAGCACTTGCATATTCACTGAGCAGAATGTATTGAAGGGTACATATTATTATTAAAACTTTTCATTTTTTTCATAAATTTACCTAATAGGAGCTTCTATTATTCAGAACTCTTGTACTTTGCATTAAATGTCCTTAGTGTTCATTTGGAAATAAAATCTATTTTTCTATGAAAATTTTCAAAATATTCCTTAGCCATCAAAACTGCCCTTTTCTTTGGCATGCTGGTACAGATATTTCCTAAAGGAAACATCATGGCATTTAGGTTATGAATGACTTGGAAAGTCATTTTCTCTCTGCTGCTATGGAACATGACATTGTTGATTTTGACGTAGTTTTCAGGAAACATGGTAGAGTCTGTGTGTGGAATTCATCATAATTTCTTTATTTTCTCAAATATCATTGTGGGAAGTGTGCTTTTACACTAAACAAATACATCACTGTTGAGAAGACAAGTAAAACGGCACAAGCATCTCAGAGATAACATTAGATAAAAGGGTAAGCACTTAGTTCACAATAAATGTGTTTGCTCTTATCTATCTACAAGAACCTATTAGACATCTTTGTGCCCCGAAGAATTTATCTGCAGGAACCTGTTGGGCAGGGTCTTTGCTTCTAAATGTATATCTATACCTGAAAGTACTGCTTGTGCACTTACCTATAGACCTGTTCAGCGATGACAGCTTCATGTATTTCATGCTTACAAATCTTTCGAAGAATGTGTGAAATTTTCCTTTAGTTTGGTAGTCTGCCGAGTGGAAAAAGCAGAAAGGAAACTAAGTACTCATTATGTACAATTTCCTGAGTAAATAGCTTCTGCAGACTTTAACTGTTCTAGCAGGAAGGGGAAAAAGAATATCAAATTGGTAGAAGATACATACTCCTTCCAAAATATATTTGAGCATCTTTGGATGTAGCCAAAGGGTCAGTTGTTAGCGAGCTGCAATGACTAAACATTACATTGTACTCATCACCTGCTGGATTCTGCAACTCTTCCTCTTACAGAACAGCAGCACTCAATGGCTGACCAACTCACTTCAATAAGACTGCTTATTAAATAAACTATCATTTAGACTGAGTAGGAGTGGCAGACTGGATTAGCATAGTAAGGATTTTGATTGAATTACCTGCTATAACTTAATCTTTTTATGCTTTTGTTCTGATTTCTTTTCATCATTACAAACTCGGGGAGAATGCAGAGCTTTTCTTAAACAGTGCTGTATAGCTTTCTTTCAAGTAAACTGTATTTTAAAGATGACATCAAATGTCACCTCCTGCTTCATCACAAAATATATGAGCCATAAATCACTATGCATAATCTACCTAGCTAAAGCTCACTTCTTGGGGACACCTTCTCTACTCCCTCCAGCAGGGAGCAGGGCAGGATAGTGGCTTCAGATACATAAGTGTTTCCTCCCTAATGGTGCCAAGACAGTCACAGAAAATTATCCTGCCTTCATCTATCAACCTACCCTGAAAGTCACAGCCACACAAAAAAACCTGAAAGAGCAACATTAATAGAAACAATAAAATTCAAGGTAGCATACACCAAGGTTAAGAAGTGAAAATTGCCACTTTGTTGTCTAGAAACTAGAACCTATGCTACACAATTCACTGTATCATTTTACTTATTTCATGTAGTAATTCCTGCAGAAGACTAATGATGTCAGTACTCTAGCTTTTAGTCTACAGAAGATACAGATACAGTTGTTTATTTTCATTAATTTGGTCTTGGCTGGCATTATAGAAAAAACACAACTATACATAATCTGTTTGTACAGTGACTAGCACCAGGGAGTACTGGCCCATGACTAGAGCTTCTAAGAATTGACAGTAATGAAGATGATTCCCAAAGGAAGGTCAGCCTGGCAACATACAGATTTAAGACAATAATTTTTTCTACCTTCTTTGGAGGTAGAAACCATAGGGAAAATTGGTGGTGCAGCTATTGGACATTTTTTATATATAGCTGAGAAGTTTCCTGGAACAAGCCCAAAGAAATATCTCGTGGCCTGATCATTACTTATAAAATAAGCTAGTGCACTAAATAAATGCTTTTTGGTCTTTACCTAAACCACGTTCTGAACCATCTGAAAATTAAACCATGATTTTTTTACATTTGTCTTGGTAACAGTGTGGATTAAAAGAGCCTTTATTATTTTTAACCCTTAGTTGTTTTCACTAGACTCTCAAATCAGGCGTCTGAGGCAGCTATCAATTTGCTTATTTGCTCATTTGCTCATTGCTCTTCATCTACTCATTAAGGCCCTAGTTTCACCATTTATGACAAAAATATCTTGATAAAAAACAAGACTTCAGAACAGAAGTATTTAACCTGAAATTGGGACGAAGTTTTGTATGTGTAGAGTATGAAAATTCCGGCATCTTAACCTTTTAATAAAATAAATTCAAAAGTGAACATTAACATTAGAAAGTAGTTTAACTGTTTTACAAAAAAAAGAGTTATTTCTAAGAACTTTTGGACAACTGTTTTTCATTAACATTTGAAATAAAATTCTAGCCATTTCTAACTTAGAAATTTTGAAGAAATTGAGTGTTTAAAGTTATAAGAAGCAGAAATTTGTTTTCAGGTCATATTTGCAAAATGCATGAGAGGTTTAAAGCCCCACAGTGTATTAACATCCAAGAGGTGCTTTGTGTTGTCACAAGCATAAGATGTAAGACTTATATGAGAGCCCTGTGTTAACTCTCCTGTGCTTCGGTGCACTGAAGCTAAACAAATTAGGTATTTCACAGGGTAGATTAGAAGAGCCCTTGATTTTAATACCTTAGTATATAAAT
Organism: Falco rusticolus; assembly: GCF_015220075.1. Classification (NCBI taxonomy): domain Eukaryota; kingdom Metazoa; phylum Chordata; class Aves; order Falconiformes; family Falconidae; genus Falco; species Falco rusticolus. The sequence goes on along the minus strand of NC_051189.1, from coordinate 73,594,534 downwards.
GTTAATAATGGAACTCTTAAATAAGGTAAGCAGGAGGAGAAATAAATCTTAAAGGGAAAAACAGTTGTGTCTGCAAGCCCACAGGCAAACCCCTCTGCAATTTCAATATGTTAATTTACCCTTTTTTTCTGGTGAGGAAAATAATTCAAATGCTTTAGCAAGAAAATGATTTAAACTTATCAATCCAAGACGAAAAGAGAAAAAAACCCCAACCATAACACCAACTCTATTTTATCCTGATGCATTTATATGTGTCCATAAATGTATCTGGGTCTTCATAAAGTATTGAGAATAGGTCTTTGCCTCAGAGTTCACAGCTAACGATAACAGTTTACATTGGACATGTTGAAACACATTCGACTATAACATAACTCCATCTGGATCAGTCCTCCTTCCCAACAGCTCACATTAAAGAATCACATTTTAAGGCTGGTTGTGTTAGGACAACTTGCACAGTTCACTACGGAGTGGTTGCCTGAATGGTGTTCAATATCCAGCAAGAAATTAATATAATGTGATGAAGTACTGAGCGTCAATATTTCTCAGATATATCTCATATGTCTTTTTTCTCTCCCTATCTGTTATTTTTGTTAAAATTTTAAAAAACAAATTTGAACTGAAAATATTCTCAAAGGGAGCATATTCTGGTTGGTGCTGTACTTCCTGCAAAAGTCTGTACTGCAAAACCTGTGGCACTGAAAATTTCTTTCCAAATGCAAACAATTCTACTACCTTTAACAGGCTTCTTTTTTTTTTTCCCAAGGAGAAAAAAGCAATTTAGATTAATAATTTATCTAATAATAATAGTAAATTATAATTTACTGAAATGTACTTTAATTTAATTCACTTACCTTATTTACTTATTTTCAAATATTTAAATGTCACTATTTTTCCTTGAAGCAAAGGAAAGCATGTACTTACCACTTTAAATTGCCTCCATCTTAAATCTTCCAAAGGGCCTGACACATAACAGACGCTCGTACTCCCTCCTCTAGTGAAAATCACAGGATGCTGAAGAGGACCTTCATTTCATGTAGCCTCACAAAATAATTGCAGCAAAGATGAATGCAATAAAACAGTGCCTGATGCAGACACCAGAACACAGACCATAAGTGTTTAGCCAGAGAAAAGTGTAAAATGTGATATGCAAATTAAATAAGGTATCTTTGTTACTGTACTCATTTTCATCTTGGAAAGAAAAAGAATTTGTCTCAAGCCTTTGTAACCAGTCAATAAAATAACTTTAAACCACTTCCCCTTATCCCAGGTCTTCATAATAGGATTTAAAAAATAATTCAGTTAAATATGTAATTTGATGTGATGTCAGAAATTATGAAGTATCTAGAGAAGTTAAGAGATGGTAAAATAGGGTAAGAACTGTAAGGCAGATGGCAGTAGATTTTGGGGACAGGCAAATTATTGGATTGAATGGTGACAAGCCAAAGACTGGCCTTCTGGTTGATCTGCTCAGATGTTCTGTAAATTATATTGGTAAAAATATTGGTTTGTTACTGAAACAACTGATGATACAAATTGACAAAATATTTTCTACACAGAGGATAATCTGTCAGTCTAGCACTTGCATTGATCTGTTCCCCTGCCTGCCAAATCCAGAAGATGGAAGAGTAATGGAAAAAGGGTGAAATTTAAATGCTCATAGGTCATGAAACTCGGCCTTAGGGCCTAATAAGAATATGTGCTGCAAACAAAGGAGCTATCCAGTTCTAAGCAAGAAGGCAGACCGGTGCTTATTTACCCATCACAACAGTACTCTGATCTACCAAAGTACTGTGGGGAAAAAAAAAAGAAGAAAAATAAATAGTTGTATGCTGGGACAGGTGGACATTAATGTCTTTGTACACAGCACTGTGGAGAACTCATCTGACATGCTGTTATCTATTCATACCATGCACATCCAGGAGGATTAAATTCAAGCCAGAACACATAATGCACAATGATGAGGAGAATTAAACCCTATATTGTAGCAGGAAACCGTGAGAGCTGGGGCCATTGTCCTGAAGGAAGTGGCTCAGAGGACTGCTACCATGTAGTAGAAATTTAGGCAGGGAAAGACTGGCAGGAAAAAAAGACCAACATTAATAACTGTTCATGAAAAAAGTGTGGGCTGAAATTATCAGATGGTGCTTTGCAGTCAGAGAAGTGAGGTTCTGGAAAAATCTGACATTAGAGATGACATAAACAAACTCTGGCCAGCTTTAAGACCTGCAGATTGTAACTGCTTACACTACTGCTTTAATCATGTTAGAAGAAAGCTTTCTTCCCTCGGTGACATTAGGGACTGAAAGACAAACTTTTCTGCCTCAAAGCTACTAAAAAACTACTTGTATGAAAAATTAATGTCCTGCTTTTGCAAAACTGCTTCTAATACAGATGTTTCCCACAGGAAAGTCCAACTCCATGGCTGTACCATGACATGGAGGACTTTTGGCCAAAGTTATGGGGGCATTCGAATTACAGTTCTGCAGAAACACAGTTTTATAAAGAACAATATACTTTTCCATTGCCTTTGGCACCCAAAATACAACATCACCTCTTAAAAAAAGTATTAGTGAATTCCATATAAAGGGTCAATGGTTTCATTACAAGCGCAAATTTAGACTATGGGACCTCAAAAAATTAGACATATATTGAGTCCAAAAATTTTTCCAGTCTCACAGGTGATCAGTGAGAGTTGAGAAGTCTTCATACTCCACTGAAGATGTCTCTAACATTACTATTTTACTGGTGATGTCAAACATAGGCCCCTTTGGTTTGTTTTTCCTGTCAGTTCATGCACAGGAGCCAAACAATTTAACCACTCAGGGGACAAGCTTGGCAGATGAAGAACTCAGATGCCACTTTATATTTTTCCAGCAGTGGCACCTGCGTTGGGTTGGCCTTTGACCAATTTTTATTGCAGACTTTGTTCAAAGGTGCTATGTAGCTAGTCTCTTACAGGGGTACCTTGTCTTTCTGCAACAAGTTCCTTTAAAGCCATTTCAAAATATGAAGAATTCATATACTTTTTACATATGATTAATTTTATGCAACATGTGTTTGTTCCGCAATTGTTTTGTCCAAAAGTGGAAGATGAGAATTACTGCATACAAACTAGATATCATAAAATACAGTCATTAAAATTATATATTATTATTGCTCAAGTGGAAATAAGATGTTTGATGCCTTGTATCATACCAACTTCTGCCTATCCTATGTAACCTATTGGTTTTGGCATTCATTTAAATAGATTTGAGATTTAAAAAAAAAACACCGAAACCCAAATGTATTAATCAGTGAGCTTTTCTCCCATTAATCAGTCCTTTGCCTCCCTTCTGTCTTATATAAATCAGTAAATTTTGTGCATCTCTTATTGTTCTACTCACACAGCCACCATCTTGATGTAATATTTCTTCAAGCTGGAAACAAAATCCCCCAGCTCTCCAATTCATTAATAAAGTCTTTATTACTAATTGAGCCAACAGGGGAAATAGACTCCTGAAGAGAAGGCCTGAGAGAATACAGGCTTTATATGACTGCTTGAAATTCCTGAGCTTAAGCATGACTAGGAGCCAGTCTCCTGGATTGATCCCCCTAAGACTGAGTGTTACTGGGAGCCCAAAGAGGATGCTGACCCATTGCTGGCACTGCCTGTGTGACAAAGGCTGATCAAAACAGGTAACTACGAGCCTGGTACTACATGTTATGCTTCTAACATGCTGGAGGAGGGGCTGAAAAAATGTCCAGCCTTTCATTAATGGTATGGCTACATCCAACTGTGCATTATTAAAGAGAGCTTGGAATGGTTTCACCAGCTTACAGCTACTACCACAGGGCTGGTTTTGTGGGTTCTTTTTACAAGGTAAATCCTTTACGTGTCTAAAGCCAGGGTAAATGTATATAAATTTGGCTACATTACTAGGGTGAGGTTTTATTCTAGAGCTCTGTTTTTGTTTAACTAAAGCAGCATTTCTTTGAATCATTGCCTAAATATGTATTAGTAACTCCATTTATAGTTCTTATAGTTTTAAAAGTACAACAGTCAAACATCTTTTGTTCTTTCTACCTAAATATACTTTGAGGTATATGATTAATAGAAAAACAAATTCTCTACCTCTTCAGACACCCATACAACAGACCTTGGCAAATGAATTCTATCAGTTATAGCAGCAACACTTAGATGGTCTCTTTCCGTATAGAAATTTCAATCATGTCACAAAGACTTTAAAATAAATTTACAATAAAAACTGTTCTCCTATGTTTTTGGATACAAATATACATTAATAATCCTTTCTTCCTTTCTGAATTATAAGTATCTTTTAAAATATTTGTTTTTATTAAAATATAATCTTCTAAATCACATTCCCTTTTTCTGTTGTTATGATGTTTACTTAGGCTCATGCTTTCATCACAACCTAATCTGTGATATTTCAGCTGCTTTTTCTTGTCATTCAGACTTCTCCATTGTCCTGCCAGTATTTAGAACAACTGAAATAAAGCACCATTGACAATATCTTTTATGCTAAAGTGTTCATTTAAAATACTCGTGGCAGTATCATGCATTAAGTCTATGTATAATTGTCATACAGATTATAAAATTGCTTCAGTAACCCAAAGATTACATGGTCTATATTGACCGTTATATCCAAGTGTCTGAGAACTCACCTGAACCATTCTCAGTTTTTAAATTAAGAAGAATGCAATTCTTTTCTTATTCATTTCCTTGGTCTAAAACTTCCCACTGTGTGTTTTTAAATATATTGGGTAGCAACAAGGTGAGCAGCTCTACCAGCCCAACAACTGTAGGTCATTCTATCACTGTTGAGAATGCTGTTTAAACTCTCCATGACCTTTATAGTTTAAGGTTTTTGCAGGCATTAGTAAATTAAAGTTTGTAATGCACCAGCAATGTCTTTATTTTACAAAATTGGAAAACGAAGCACAACTAAATTAAATAACTTATTTGAGTTTGAGCAACTTTCCGTCAGGATCTGGAATATGGCTTCACACCAGTACTGTGCTTTGACTAGAATACATTTTCTGTCACAGTGTTGAATGAACGTGAACGGGGAAGAAGATGTATGACAAACACTTGCTTCATAGTTAAAAATATATAACTAGAAATTATCTATTCTGAACAGAAATAGTAAAATAATGCACCACTTCAAATAGGAATTATTCATTTAAACACACTCTAAGAGTTGGTGAACAATTAAGCATGGTATAGGTTTCCCCAATTCTTTTGGATACGGGGCATCCTGCCTGACTTGGCACGTTACAGCATAATACAGAGTAACATAAGATGAGCAGGATGAAACAATATGATTTTAAATTCCCTTACCTGCCCAAACTGCCACAGAAAGATAAATACATTGCAAATAATTTTATAATAACCATGAGACAAATATTCAAATGCAACAGTTATATTTGTTGGTACTTTGCCCTGGAAACAGATACACATCCCTAATTCCTGTTTCCTAATGGTATGTGATTGGTAGGGAACAAAATCAAAAGTGATAGAAAGTATTGGTCTTGTCTACACCGGTGAATTTCTGCCCTGTGCAAGGCTAGTTCTGCTGACTGGAAAGGGACTCAGTGACACAGCACAGCAGAGTACCTGCACGTGTAAGGCCAGTGTGATAACTGCAAAGACAGGATTAGCTATTTGTGCTAAAAGTGGTGCTCATGCTAGGTGTTCTTTAGTTTTCCCTAAAATTGTTCTTCGATCATCAAGTGCAACTCTTGGATAGCCTGCTGAGACACTGCCACGTCACAATATGTGCAATGCTCCACCTCCAACAGCTTCTCAAAGAAACAGAGAACCAAACTTACTCTAACGTAAGTAGTTTGGTTTTGTTAGTGGTTTGGGGTTCATGTTTTTTCTTGTCTAAAACCCCATATACTGCTTTGAAAATTTACTCATAAAAAGGGTTTATTACGCTCAGCCTGATAGTCTCCAGAAGCCTGTGGAGTGCTGCTATGCACTAGGACTGATTTGTGTTGCACAGAATTGCAATGAAGCAGGTGCACATGTGGGAAGTTCACGTCTACCTGTGTGAGAGATTCCCTAAGACTGCAATGAGTGCTTTGTGCTTGCCATGACGCAGAGAAGTTCCTTGACTCAAAGTTTTCTCAAAGACATGTTTTGGCCCTTCATCTAGCTTTCTTTTTCCTTCTTTCTCCTTCTGTGTTTGGTTCTGATGGACAAAAGAAAAAATGTATTTCCAGGCAACTTGCTATATTTACAATCAAGTGACATGGCAGCCAGACCATTACTTATCAACTCTCCATTAAACTTTAATAGATTAATCATCAATTATTGAGGAATTAATGTTCAGATCCAGCTGTGCTGTCCCAGTTCAGTTCACAAGTGCCAACAAAGATACTTTATGGCCTATGCTGTTGAGCATTCTGATTCTCAATCACCTCTTACTCTCACATCTCAGTTTTCTGAAGCAGAAAAAAAGAGATCTTTTTTTAAGTGAATATGAAGACAGAATGAAAGAAGCAGAAAACTGAGCTGAAGAATAAATTTCCAGTGTATGGGAATATTCTGACACTTGAGTTTTGTGAAGAAACATGTTAAAAACTAAAAAAAACAAAAACAAAAACAAAAACAAAACCAAAAACAACAAAAAAACACTTGAAGAGCAGGTTTTTGAACTAGGTATATAATGTTAAACTGAAACATATCCACAGATCCTATAACATGAACAAATGCATATCTGCCACACAGTGGCAACAAAAAGTGACAGTGACTTATTAGTATACAATAAAAGTAAAACTACCATTCTAAACATAGCTGAGCTTTGGATCTAAAGCCATACAAACTGTTATAATAGCTGACACATATTTTTAAAAACCCTTGAAACACTAGTGGGGTGCTAATAAGAGTAGCAGATGATTAGGTAGTGGACTGGTACTTTCCCCAGTAGGAATGAAAACTGAAATTCTCCACTGTATATATGTTTTGTCAGCTATAAACACTGAAGTACAGGTCAATGGATAATAAGACGTAAACTAAAGGAATTGGTACTTACACATACCTTACATTGGAGATCACTGTGCATATGTCATAAAGACAGGCTCTGTCAAGCATTCTTTCCCTTCACTTACCCCTGCCAGTATCAGTCTACCTGTCAATCCACCTACCTATTAGCATGCTGTTCAAGGTTGAAAAGAAATACCAAAGCAGTGTTTCTCGGTCAGTCTTCATTGCCACAAGGAATAAACAATGAACAGAGAAACTTCATCACTAGTTCATTATAGTCACTTGTAAACAATTTAGAAGCATAAGTAGACTTTGGGAGTAGGCAGGTAATTACTGAGATAAAAATTATATAAATCAGGGTACTGAAACTGTCATCTGCAAATCCTACAGGGGAAAGTGAAAACATATATTGATGCATAAGGAAGGGAACCAATGTGAAATGATAAGTGTATTACCAAGTCATTTTGTTAGCTGATTGCTTTCTTTGATGAGGACAGCCTGGGAGATATCAGATGGAAATAATTTTAACTTTGCCTTTTACAGAAGATTCAAGTACATGGAAGAGGAGATTGGCAAATAAAATTCAGTGCTGTAAATATAGGCCCCATATGCATTGACTGTGACTGGGGTACGAGGTTCTGTGCATGATTTATATTCATTTCATTATCATTAAGAAAACACCGGCCACGGAAATCAAATCTCTTTACCCAACAGTTCTCTAAAATCATCTTGTTCCTATATCCAGCAGTTTACTTCAGTCTGTTGTGGTAACCATCACAGCCACATGAGAGGTTATTTAGCAAAAATCTACTGTTCTCCTGAAATGACAGGTTACCATTGTGTCCAGACTCCATGAGCTGCATGCATTGCTCTCACAGATATGCTTGCACAGAGCACATACACCAATGTATTCTTGTCAGGAGAAGAGTCTGACATGCTGAAGCTGCACACTGAAGGCCAAGGTCTACCTCCCTGGGTACAGGGCAAAATTTTATTGAAGTGGGTTAGTATTTGGTATACAATTACTAATTAAGGGGGGGGGTAATGTTAATTCATTCTGTTTACCATTTGGACAGAAGATGACGACACCAAGGCCATTAGCAAAAACATTGGGATTGTGTCAGAGGGTGGTGAATAATTTGCTAGCACTGCAAATAATGTTCTGATAAATAATGGATCTCTGGATTCCTCGGAGGCTGAGAGAGGATGTAGAGTCAAGGACTTATGTCTGAAAGGAGTCTGATAACCACATCTCTAGGACTTGGACTATAGTAAATAAACTCTTCCTTTCCTCTTACCTCAGAGCTTTCCTTGTGAGAAAGGTGATTTCAAGTATCTGGCTGACAAAGGTCGTACCTCTCCTTTAGATATGGTGACACTGTAAATTTCAGGTATGGTACAACTCCCAACTACAACTCCCGGAAGACATAAGATTTTGGGATGTTCTTACACTAGGCTTCACACACTGTCTTCTTCATGAATAATGCAATGCACTACTGTGGAGGACTGGTCAGAGTACCAGTGACTACCTCTAGCTGGTGGGGCTTTGGCATGTTCACTGTTGGTGCATGCAGTAAGTTGTGAGTGCACTTCTAACAACGTCCCTAACCACACTGGTCCCTTTAAACTAAAACACCCTGGAAGAGCACGGGTGGACTTTGCTTACAGCGTAACCCTCTGATGGATATTATGAGGGAAAATGAGTAATGTTTCCTCCTGTTCATTTGGCAGTGTGTTAGAAAAGTAATACAATCTGTATTAATTCCAGTAAGAAACAAATGTATAAAAGGACATACATTAAGGCTGCCTAGATGTTTGTATTTCTGACTGTCCTGATGCTTTGAACATTTATTTTAAAGTGAGTAGAAAAGCATACCGGTCAAAAGAAACTTCACATGTGTATTAAATTAATTTTACTAACATTTAATAAAGATGGTCTCTCTTCCCATTTTGTCACTGTTGACAAGGAGAAAATGGAGATGAACAGAAGGTAAAGAAAACAAAAGGAAATTTTCTTACTTGCAAATATTTTATTTCTTTTTAGTTTTGGAATATTTTTTTCTCTTTGATACAGTCACACACACACTACAACAATGCATCTGACTAGAAATCATTTGATACATGTATTTGACATAAATTTGCTAGCAAGCCAAATACACAAGACAGTGTAAGTCTGTAGCTGTACTACCTTGGGCTTTGATCTTGTCAGATCTCATAAACTAAGCAAGATTGGGCCTGCTGTGTAATTGGGATGGAAGACCTCCAAGGAAAACCCAGCTGTTGTAGGAAGTGGTGTTGGTCACTCGGTAGGTGGTATTCTTCATTCTGGCTTCATACTGAATCAATGCTGTACTAAGATGCTGCTGGAAGTATTATCTGTGCACAATACATAAATCTAAGATGCTGACCAAGTGGGCTAATTAGATATCCCCTGGCACATTTCATAAGGGCTAAAATTGTTAACTGCAGCATCCTGGACAAAGTCCAAACTGAGTAAATACATTATGCCAACTTAAATAATCTCTACAGTTGCAACTGAGAAAAGTATTTAAATACTTTTAATTTACTGTATACTGTTTTCTATCATGTATGTATATTGTTAAACAACTGCCACATTTTACTCTAGAGGTGAAGACATTTCACTGTTGGTTGAACGAATTACTGCATGGCCTATGAAACACAGTCACAGTGAAAAGCATCTTGTACAAGTAAATATTTATACAGACCACTTTTATTGCTGTACAGCTTGTTTCTCAGAATATATCATATGCCTTAGTGAGGCCCAATTCTTTTTGTGAACAAAAATTAAAATTAAACCGATTATCATCAAATAATTCATCAAAGGTAAAATTTATCATGACTTTGTAAATCTGGGCAGATGGAGAATATTGTCCTTTACAGTAAACTAAAACTAAAACCAAACCAAAACAAAAATGTCTAGTTCTTCAGAGCTGCAAATATCTTTGAGATCAGACAGGTCTGTGCAAAAGTTTATACTGGGTATTCTTCGACATATGCAACTCTATTCCACACTGGTACGGAATTCACTGAGCTGTTAAATAAATTGCATTATTAAAATCTCAATGTTATGTGACATATTTATGATGAATTTTGGAGTACCATCCTGAATTTTTATTGCTTTGCTATAAGATTTGCAAATTGAAAATTAAAATTCCATACTCAGCTTCGGATTTTAGAGCTCTGATAGCACTATAGGTAAAATAACAGCAAGAAGTGAGATTAATGGCAATGTAATTTTCTCAGGAGAAAGAATCTCTGCTGTTAACATTCCAATTTAATTATTTAACTGTCATTTTAAAAAATTAACACATGATATAAAAAGCTATACATTGGATTACATTTGTATAATTTTGCCAAGACCGAAACCATGCAATTCAACACAATTTTATTTGGCAGTACTCATGTGAAAGGAAGAGTGTATTTAAATGTTCATTTTAATGACATCTTGTTTGAACATGCCATAATAATTAAAGATATAATAACTTTATCAGCAAAATTAGCTGTCAGATCACTCTTTTATCGTTGATGCTAGAACATGATGAAATAACTCCATAGAATATTTTTTGAGGGAGGGGTAGTGCTGAAAAAAGTGTCAATGATTCTTAATCATGTTGAGATCACAGATATTTTGGAGAAATGTGGGCCTTCAAGAGGAAACTAGCAATTCCTGTGCTATTCTATAAACTGATATATTCTGGACATACTTGAAGGAAATATTGTTCACTTGCATGGACAGCCTCAAAGGGAGTCTTTTTCACAAGGTAAATGGAGTTTTGACTACAAAGTAATTTGGGAACTGCAAATTTTTAAAGCAGGTTTTATTAACTAAAATTCTGAAATAAAATTTCTTACCAGCAATGGGTTTTTTTTTAATGATAGCACTTCATCTCACTCACGGCTTCAGGGAGATGCCTTAACTCATTTGTGAGCCAAATCCTAGAACCTTTTCTCTCAGCTAAGCAGCAGAGCTCATCTTTTTTTTTTTCAACATGTACTTCAGTGTTTTCTGGCAAATTTTATACTGAAATGTGTGTACAAAAAGAGTATACAAAAAATGTACAGGAGCAATGACTGGAAGTGATCTCCCAACCTACAGCAAATGCTCTAAACATTAAAATGCAGAGTCTAATGCTGCTGGATTTATTATTTTTCTTTCATGAACTTTCAGGAGGAAAAAAAAATCCATTTAATTCTTTATTTACTGTGGAAATCCTTAAAGAGGTTGGAAGTGGACTACAGCCTCCATATACATTATCATACAAAAACTAAACCACACATTGGTCTTTCTTCCCTTTCTCACCCCTCTTGGCTGCTGTTCAGTAGAGTGGAAATAAGTGTTTAACTAATTTCAAAATATAAGATTGAATTGAACTTGAATACCCAACCAACTAAGGGAAAGTTTAAATTACAAAAGTTGAACAAAAGATGAATGTAATACCCCATTCCATCTATTTCCTAAAAGAAAAAGAAAAAAAAGTCCATCTTTTTTGTCATTTTTACCTAGCTTTCAATTCTTCTTTTAAAAGTCAGAGGAAACAATATTTAGTCCCCCAAAAAGAATGTAGATAAAAGTGGATATTAACATTAATTTGCCTATTATTTGTTAATTCATGTACTATTTAAAAATGGGTTGAGGTAGGTGTATTGAAACATTAAACAAAGTTGTGGGAGATGGGGAAGAAAAGGGGAAATCCAAAGTTGGGGAATTTAAATTCAGACCTCAAATAAGCATGAATTATTCCTCCTGATGTTAACGGATGTTTTAAAATAGATGTGGCCACAGATTTCAGATGCCTAAAGGTAGAGTTCTAAATCCACATTTAGGCACCTAAGTAATACTGGCTTGATTTCAAAATATATGTAGAAGTGTAGCTTCCATTATTTTTGAAATAACAATTCTGACAGGTTATTTTTATTAAGTTATCTCAATGCAGAGTTGGAAGCTTGCATATATGAGCCGGAAAGTTATGCATGTTATTATTTAATTTGGCTCTTTCCAGAAGCATGGTGATACATTTGAATGTGTGGCCAAAACCTGTATTTATGGTCCTTTTCTAATTATCGTGCACGCATGGTAGAGACAGACACAAGAGAACCCCTGTTAAAATCAAAGAAAGGGCTTGGCAGAAGCCAGATGTTGATGTCTCAGGGACACACGTGCCCCATCCTTTTGAAAGAGAAATAATTCAGGTGATTAAATAAGGATTCTAGAGAGCAAATGTGGGCAATAAGGTTTTTCTTGGTTAGTCAGTAAGGGCATGTCTTACCTTGTTTTTATTGACCTGAGTGGCACATTCATTGCAAAGATATGGCCCTTATACAATTATATTAACAACTATCTCTTGCTTTCACTAATTTCTTCGGCTGTACTTTAGGTAGGACTTTGTATTAGAGCCATAGAAACGGGTACTGAGAAGAGTGGGAGATATATTTAGATGCTATGACTGCATTGTTTGGTGAATGTGTAGTGAAAGGGAGTTACAGCAAGTTACATCAGTTTAAAATCTAATCTTTTGCCTGATTTTATATCTATATATATACATACAAACATCCATTTATCCATCCATATGAATAAGACAGAACCTAAATTTATCTACAAATTCAAATTAATGATCCAAAAACAGGGAAAGAAGGAAAAAAATTATACAATTCAGCATACTTTAAACAACTATGCTAAATCTTCAGGGCTCTGTAAAAAAGTTTATAAATGAAAACCAAACTTCCTTTTAAAGGCAATTCATGTCCCTCACGTCCGCACTATCCTAAGGTGGATGAGAAGCATGAGCAGACTCATGTCCCTTCGTTTTAAATAAGTATGAAGTCAAGAGTTTAAGGGTTAACTCAAAGACATGTGTTTCACATAATACAGAGAAGAGGAAGAACAGGAAATTGGCAGCAAGGAGAACAACAAACCCTTAAGTTAATGTTGTGTTTAGAAGATAAATAATAGCAGGACAGAATAGTAGCAGGAAAGTAGTGCTTATACAACTTAAAACAAAGGTTTTAAAGGACTTGACAGCTGCTTCAGTTGCAGCAAATTCTTTTACAAAACTATACCTTTACAGGGTGGTTCCAGAAATATTTTGTTTTGAAGAACACTAAAATGTTCATGTACGGCTAATGTAGACATCCTTTGCACATCTAGCGGTATCCAGCTGTCGTGTCCATAGGAAAAACAGTCATGCACACTCTATTGCAAAACTGTAATGAGGGTGTTTTTCCTAAACCTAGACTTTTTTTTCTGTGATTGCTTTTGTAATTATCTGATTTTTAGCATTTTATATCACCCCCTAACTAAGCTCAGGACCAAACTATTTTAATATAAACCAGAAATACTGATATACGATTAATCTTACAAATAATTAATTCAACAGATACATATTTGTTTTAATTGACCATAGACTGAGGTTGCAGATTGCTTGAGTTGGAAATGTACCTCTGTAGGCTTGTTCTTGTGTCCTCACGCACAACACCCAAGATATTGCACATAGTCTAATGCTGGTACTTCCCCAAGATACTACTGTTGAAGTCTTAACCCCAAATCACTTGCAGTAAATTGTCGGTAAACAGAACAAAAATGTTTTGATGTTTATGAAAAGCTATCCTGAACTCTCTGAAGTTATGTTTTTTTCCAGATTGGTTTGGAAGTGTGTCAAATAGATCCTTTCTTGTGGGATTTCACTCTTCAGATTCCATCTCCAGACGCAAACCAGAAGTGGAGAAGATGTTTTAGAGCTTTAAAAATCATGGAAGTCAAAAGAAATTCTAGAAATCAATGCTACCAAAGAGAAGGGAGTTATGTTTTCCAAACTGATTTTTTTCACTCTAGTTTCATTCTGTCTTCCAGTCTTAATACCAACACAGAGGCAGTAATTTTTCCCCTGTCATACAGAGTTCTGAAAGAAACCGATTTCAGCATTTTAAGGCTGACCCGACTATTGGGGAACAGTCATTGGCTGAACTCTTCTCAGCTGGAGGATTGGCAGTTATAAATAGTCAAATGCTGGCTCATTTCCTTATTTTGTATGCTGTGTGGGCCCCCGCTAAATTATATACTGACTGTTTGTTGTGTATTGATTTTTTTGTTAAAATGCTCAGGAGGTTGCATGACTTCATTTCTACAGAGAAATGCTTCATGAAATCTTAATCTACATCAAAGTAGCTGCTACATTGTCAAAAAAAGAACTCACATTTCAATTCTTGCTATTCCAATTAAAATTATTTTAGTTTTCTTCTGCAATTTTTTTAATGTTAATTTTTTTTTTAATCTTTATGTTTGCAAATTTGTCAGTAAATAGCAAGTTCACTGAGAAATCATTCCATATTTTAATATAGACTGCAAACTCATTGAAAATGGTCTGCCACTGTAAGGGCTCCATTCTTGAACTAGATTAAGAGTTTGCAAAGACATTGCGTTTCACTAAAGTTGTTCACTCATTCAACACAGATTTCCCTCCAGCATGCCACATAAAAATCTGCCTACTAACAGCAACAAATTAGTCTTCCCACTCACTATTTGATGCTCACATTTCAACAATTATTTTTTATTTGAATATCAGACATTGCTTAAAAGCTAGCTATACAGAGCAGAAAATTGTTCTTTCCTGTAGTCTTCTATGATGATGAAAACTACTTTCTATGCAAGTAGCGAAGGTAGCCCCAGTGGTGGATGCATTACTGAAAAATATGCAAAATACATTTTTGGTTTTTTCTTCAGAGCTGTTAAAACATAGAATTATGGTGATGGGAGGGACTGATAGCCTCTCTATTTCCTGATTGTAGTTTGTAGTGAGAGATAAACTTAGGATACTTCTTATGGGGGTTCATGTCCCCATTGAGAAAGAAGGATTCTGAATCTGAACGTCCTACAACTCCCTTCATAAATATTACACAACAGGAACTTCCTCTTCCTTCTGAGAAAGAGCTGGTTAGGTGCCTAACTAGAGATGATCAGTCCTCTCTGCAAGCATCAGCAAAAGAGAGCCTCACTCCATGCTATAGTTAGATACTTGACACTAGATAGGACAACTCAAATGATATTGCTCACACCTACCATGAGTTTAGAGGATGCTGATGCCTTTGAAGGTGTTCTTTGCATGGTAGCAGCTGAGTGGGACAAAGCTCTAGAGCCAATACTCCCCCAGTATAGAGGAATCGCTACATTGACCATGTTGGCTTCCCCCGGAACTCCTAGGTAGGTGGGCACTCTTCATCACTCTACAGGACACAGGCACAGAACATGAATGCTACGAAGGAATTCCAGCCTATATTGTGTGGGGAATGAGGCAGGAGAAAGCAAAGGGGATGGTGGAAAATGAGGAACAAAAATATGGCCTGTAAAGATATTCAGAAAGATGAAGGGATGTGGCAGGTTTGGCAGTAAGACAAGGGATGTTCTACCAGTGATAGTAACAGCATGGCAGGGCACAGAGCCTTGACATGCTTTTCCTTCCCTGGATCCCCAGGTCAGCTCTCAGGTTTATTTTGCAGAGGGGTCTCTAGCTGACAGTAGGACTTCTCTAACACTTCAGTCCCTGTTTACCTCTTTGAAGAGTGACTGATCTACTGAGACAGCCGTAACATCTCCCGTTTGTAGGAGTACCATAAATAAAACACAAATTTCAAATTTGCAGTTTTGATTAACTTCAAAATGAAACCAAAGTTCCAGGTGTCAGAAATTCCCCATAGAACAAAACCTCTATTTTCCAACCCAGCTCAGTGAATTCATATGTTCTTATATTTTATTAAGCATAAAAGAAAGTAAGGTCTTCAAAAGTGTGGTGATGATTATTTCATTTCACTAACAATCTAAATTCTACCTCACATTCATGTTAAACTCCACCTAATAATTCAGAAATGCTCAAGCCCTCTTACATACATTTTTAATGTGAAGGAACAGACTTCTGCTCCAGACTTTCCCATTTTTGCTCTCTGTTTTAAAACAAAATGAAAATCCAGATTTTCACACTTTTCAGTCTTTGACTGCATACAGGTATTTAATCTTGGCATAGAACATGAACATTTCCTTTCTTGGGGACTACAGCTGAAGTTTCTAGTATCTTGATCTGCAATGTATTTGTGGATTCTGGTTGCCAAATTATGATATATTGTTAAATATACACACTGACAGTGGTCTTACTATTCAGTTTTTGAGATACTGATGGGTGCATGGAATTAGAACTTGCCCTTTGGCTTTATGCCTAATATTACAGCAAAAAAAAAAAATTAGATTCAAGTTAAATAGTAATTTAAATGTGTATAAATGAAACAGTAACAAATTAATTAAAAAAGAAATAGAGTAATTTTAGAAGAATATTGTTCACCAATCTGTCAAGACAAAAAAGGAAAAAGGACAATTGCGGATGCAAGGGAATGAGATGTTATTTAACTGGGAAGGAAAGGAGGGGAGAGAAAAAATTGTAATATTGTACAATCTGAGTATATATAATAAAATATTAAGCTGCTAGCAGCACTTTAAATGGAGGGCCTTAATTCTGATTTATATATATAATTACTAAGCTTCCATAGGATCTTTTTTACATTAATTGAATTTCCATTGATTATTAAAAGCCTATTTATGTAAGGTGAGCAACTACACAGATGTTCTGTTTCTATTACATAGTTGTTAAACCTCAGTAAATACCTTTTTAGGAATGATTTGGTGTTTAATTAGCATAGAATAGCTCTCCTCTTAAAACTAAATTAAATCCCTGTTTGAGGCACTTAATTTAAAGTGTTAACCAAACGTGCATACCTTCAAGGTGGTAATTTCAGATTTGTGGTAGCAGTCAAGGTCTAGTAATTCTGCAATGCTGAAGGTCAGAAAGTCTGAACTCAGTTCTCAGCTAGGTGATTTTTAACCTAATTTGCCATGTACTCACACACAAACACAAGACAAAAAGTGATTATGCTGCTGTTATTTTTCATTCTTTAATTAATTTTGAAGTATAATCACTGAAGGAATCAGTAAAAATAACGCAAAAATAGTTAGGCATTATTGGTTTTGTTGTTGTTATAATTTGAATGTGTTTCTGAATGTTTAGCCAAAACTAGTATTAGCCGAGGTTTCATTAGTGTTTGAATGACTTTTTCATCTCAAGAAAATGAAAAATTCTTCAGTATGCCCAATGGGAATTTCCTTATATACTAAGCTTCCTTCTTTACCTTACAATATACACGAAGAGTGCATCAGGTCTGCTGCTATTTTTAAGACTTTCAAGTGTTAGAAACAGAAGTAAGAGCTAGAGAAGATCAGCACAATACAGCTATGCACTTGAACTCAGAGCACATCAACCTATTTCTACCTTTATCATTAAACTTAAGGTGTAAGCTTTGATCAAGCCAGGTACTCAGGTGCAGAACTAAAGCTAAAAAGAAAAGGCTGAAGCCTCAAGTAGGTAGAGCTAAGAGAAACCCAAGACCACCCCACAGTGCTGTTGCAGATTGCTAAGTCTATAGGCACGGCATCCTCTGCTATCAGGAGACTGCCTGCCAAAAGGGACAAAACTTGCCAGAAGAGCATTCCTGGACCTAACCCGTAAACAACCATGTCAGCAGGGAAAAATCCCTACCCAGGCTTGCAACAGGTGACCCTGTACCCCCTGGATCCCTCTCTGTGGGAAAGGCTGTCACATAGCCAAAGGAGCAGGTGGTAGTGGCACTATCATACCTTTTGCAGCTCCTCCTAGGCCGCCATGGGGAGTACAGTTGAGCTATTCTCATGGAAAATTGTAGCCTTTTGGAATTTTTGTTTTCCTTCTAACTCAGAAAGTGAGAAAACACAGATTCTTAGAAGACAGAGCTTCCATTTTCCACTAAGTTTAATTCGTATATGACAAAATATGCCCTATTTTGTTGAAAAAACAGTTTATCAATCAACAAGCAAACCCAAACTATCTAGAGCTTCCACATGACATAAATTCATCTTGTGCATAATCATTCAGTCTTTTTAACCTGATCATCATCCTCCTTTGCCACTCCCACACCCACAGTTGTTTCAGGGAGGTAGGATGCAAGGCAGGAGCCTACCAGAGAAGGTACTACTGAGGACCAAGTGCTCCCAGGACTCCCAAGCTCACAAGTAGCTCATACAGCAAGCACCTGAGGTGCTGGGGATTTCCCATCACCCTCTAAAGCCACAAGAGCTTTATGGAGCCCCTTGGTCAGGCTCCTAAATGTAGTTATCCCCCTTTCTATTGCAAAGCAAAATTAGGGGCATTTTCATCTTGAACCACTTGACTTAGGTGGTGCGGGAGGTTAAAGCCCAAGTGAGACTTTCTTTCGCCCTGGTAATCCATCTGCTTAGCACCAGGGGCACAGGCCAAACCACTCAAGTGCTGATGGTCTTCTGCAGACTGAATTTACATGAGCAATGCCTTCTGGTGTCTAAAATTAAAAGAGGAAAACCTATTTTTGCTGTTAATTTTAAAATTACATGAAAGTAAGTTTGTGGGCAAGGATATTTCAGAAGTGGAACTGAGCTTGTAAAGATAAAACAAGATGAAGACTGTGCCTGACTGGCGTTTCTTAGGGTGAGGCATCACTCATAATATAGTGGGGAGAAGCTTTGGCAGAGGCCAAAAGGGAGGTAATCCCACATTTTGCAACATTAAAATGTATGTTGTACATCTGCTTATTTTAAAACATTCAAAGTAATTTTTTATTAATAATGAATGCATCAGTTTAACTTTGATTTGAGACATTGTACTAGCCAAGGTTGTGTTATTGAAAACCAAAAAGAATATCAGGTAAGTTTTCAAAAGTCCAGTGCTGTGAGGACCTGAGGAAGGCAGCAAAAAGTATCACCCATTAATTTATGAATTTTATTTCAAGTTGCAGTGACATAAGTAACACCATCTTTTATAAAGCAGCAAAAGAAACATGTCTAATTATTGAACTGCAGCCCATGATTATCATGATTTTTTAGGTCCTTCAAATCCCAAAACATCACCTGATTGATTATGAAAAGCTCACAAGATGTGTCTTATGCACATAACAAATCTTCCTGGATGACGCTTTGCAGAGTACACAAAGAGATCTTAATCCCAGATTTATTTATAAAACAGTCCTGGGATCTGGCTCCTCCAAACTAATTTTCTCAGCTACTTTACTTGGTTAAGAAATAAATAAATAAAATGGCCCAAGCATTTTACTACATAACGTTAACCAAAGGAGTTTAAATAGGTTTTAAACTAATACATGCTTGGTGTAAATATAGATATCTCTTTGTCACACTGCAGTTTGCTTTGTTGCCTGAGGCAGCTACATAAAAATATTAAGGATAAATGGGCTATTTCCTCAGCATCTGTGTGTATTTTTTAAATAAGTGACAATTATCTGGATTGGAAAATAATTCCTATAAATGTACAGACCAGGCAAAATTTTTCTTTTGAAATGGAGACTGATATTTGCTCTTCAATCATCAATCTGTATTTTCATAAAGATGGGCATAATATCTGCAGCAATGCTAAGACTGTCAGCTCTGGACTACCACCAGTACATACCTTCTCCTCCCCATTGAGGATACAGCAGAGAACACAGTAAAGGAGAACCTAAGGTTATTGTGAGGAGTGGAAGACAAGGATAAAGATGTGTCTATAGGATGTGTCTATAGGCTGCATTGGACCTTTCATTTGTGTCATCCACTTCACATGTCAGTTGTCTGAACATACAGATGTTATTAGAAAAAGAAAACTGTTTGCAATTAGCTTCTTTGTCTGTGTTCAGAACTGAAGGAGATACTTAAAAGCACTGTCAATTTTTAAGTCCCACCATTCCTGTAACTTTGTTACACCTTCCACTTAGAAAATAAAAAAAAGTTTCTGTAATAAGAAGTAAGAATGAGGGGTAAGATTAGAAATTATTTTTTTTTCCTTCTAAAATCTTGACCAGTGTTAAGCCTGGTGGAAAATTTTTCTTTTATCCTGACAGATTACTTAGAACTGAATCGTGCAAAGTTAAAAAAAAAAAATCTTATATGAGTTGTGAAAACTTCCACTCCTTATTTCCATATGTGTTTATGGTAGTAATAAAAGCCTGTAGTTTTAATCAGAAGCTATAGTAATGTTTTCAAGGCATTGCAAGCAGACCCAGTTCTTAAAGAACTACCCATGCTTTAAAGCTTAGTTATCTGCTTCAGAAATACCAGGGTGGATGACCATGTGTTTAGCTCCATGCTGCTGTGGGACCAAAGCTGCATAGGCTAGAGCCTAGGTAGGAGGGGAGATCTGGCAGTAAGGACCAAAGTCCTAGCCCAGGGGTCCTCAAACTGCGGCCCGTGGGCCGGATACGGCCCCCAGGGTCCTCAATCTGGCCCCCGGTATTTACAGACACCCCCCCGCCAGGGGATGGGGGGGAAAACCAAGCAGCTGCAGATGGCTGCCTGCCACTGCATCCACATGCCAGCCCCCTGTTTAAACAGTTTGAGGACCCCTGTCCTAGACCATGCATGAGAAACACTGGAGTAAAGTATTGCAGCACGATGGTGGGGCTTACAGGAACAGGAGACATAGCAGGGCATGGGGAATAAAGTGAGAAGACAGCCAGCAGAAGATGATCCCTAGACCTAGACATCTGTTAGCAGACCATTACGTTCTCGAGTTATCCTAGGGAACAAAAGTGCAGGTCAACTCCTTACATGCAAGGGTGCAGCAAAGTTGGCAAAACATTCAACCTTTCCAAACTAAGGGGTCTACAGCCTGGTTTGAATATGGCAGACTAGGGAGGACAGGCTACAAAATGAGAGGCCAAAACAAGTCCCAGCACAGCAGGACATATTGTTGAAAATGAAAGAAGAAAATGTGCACTTTCAGGTTCTTGGAGCTGACGGAAGGGGTGGAGGGCGTTTAGAAGCACCAGAGGCTTGGATCCTGAAAATGTGCTGAGCAAAACAGGACAGGAGAGATGGACTTAGAACACAATGCCATTTGATTTAACCAGATGTCAAACCTCTACTAAACAAACCTGATGCTCCTGTCCTTTCTTCAGTCCTGAATTTTTGTCTTTCTTCATTTCCTTCTTCTCTCTGACTTTTTTTTCCAAATTGTTCGTCTCTTTGTCTTAAGAAAAGTATTTTAGTGTGGTGATATTTTTTTTTCCAGAGAGGTAAAAAAGCAAAAACAAAGGTGTGAGAAAGTACCAGAGACAGAATTTAAAATATTTGCAATGTTTTTCTCCCACCTTTTGTGTGAATTTTCTTGTTGTGTCTTAAAGAAAAAGGAAATAAGACCTTCTAAGCCATCTCAACCAATAATTTCCTCTTCAGAACTTGCTCCTATCCTCCAAAAGGTACCATATTTTCATACAATCTAAAAAGCTATTAGAAGAAAAAAATGTCTTTATAAAGGAAAGGGAATAGAGATTAATAAGAAAATGGAGAACTCAGTAGTTTTATTTTGTTAGCACTTTTACTAATTTACTTGTTTTCTCTCTTTATGTTTAGTGAAAGGTCAAAGAAACTTTTAAGTCAGTATTTGCAATGAAAATGAGCTAGGTTAGATCTAGAACTTGGAAGCTCTCTCAACTCATCTAAGTCTTTAGTATAATGCAATTATGTTAACACCTTTAACCTGCTGAGTCAATTTGTTCTACCAAAATTAACAAACTTAACTATTAAACCTAACAAAGAAATGGCTGCATGTGAGAGGAATTAGGAAGGGAAAAGCATGTGTTTCAGTGTTTCTAACTGTGGTTCACTGCTTGCCAAGAAGTTGCTCTGCAAGAAGACTTGAATGAAGATGTCACCAGATTTTAACTTTAGAGACATTTTAAAGAAGCCTTGAAGTATATAAATAGATATACAGTGACCACCACAAGTATTAATAAAGACATTGCTGAATAAGCACTAAAGCCACATAAGTAGGTTTTAAAAACAAGGTCATCTCTTTATTTTTTTCACTGAGTGAAATAACTATTATTCCACTTTGCAGAGTTTATTCTGAGTTCTAGAAAGATCTAGAAAACTGTTATTAACACTGATATATCGATTACAAAATACTTCATCTGTTACTATCACCTGGAACAGATACAGAACAAAGTAAGCCCTGATGAATACTACATGCTCTCATTTTACAACTGATTATAAAATTTAAAAGGAAAAATGTCTATTCTTGTGACTATAGATAAAATTTCATTTCAACTACAACCAAAACATCGTTATTAATATAAGATACTTGAGTTAATCTGCTTTTTTCCACCATGACCTATCTGACACTGTGTATGTTTAATGCTATTTCCCAGTTTGTCTCTGAAACATAGCTTGGCTTAACAGCAGACTTTCTTGACTGATGGAATGAAACATGCAGTGGAAATCCTGTACTGCTGAGCCAAAAGGAGAAAAAAATTTCTTACAGCATGTTTTAGTTTGGTTTCAATCAATCAAACAGAATTGTCAATGGAACAGTTAAATTTATTTATTTCCTTCAAATATTGCCACTAATTTAAGATTTAATCAGAAACTTGAAAGCAGTTTATGTGATATATTAGCAGGATTGTAAATATCATACTGCCTATCTCAAGAAAAACAAGCAAGCCTTTTATGTTAAAGGTTTTATAAATTAATCGGGTCACTGTGGACCTAATTTATAAAATTGTTAATAAGGATGACAGAGAAATTGGTCTTTTTACTTCCATAACTCAAATTCGAAATAACTAGCAAAAAAAGGTTAATGATAAATTAATGATAAAGCCAACTCCAACTCATAAAATAGGTAAATTACTCATTAGCTTATGTAAACTGGCATCTAAGAAATGGTTTTAGGATAAAAGTAAAACACGTACAGAATTCACTCTGTATTGTCAAGTATTCTCAAACAAAATAGGTTCAATAAAATACCTTCATATCATCAGATTCCTCAATAACCATTTTTTATATCCAGATAAGTATGGATTCACCACACAAAACTCTCCAGATAGCTTTAACTGGGGACATATGGTTCTATTATTGTATTCTGAATCTGATAACAAACCTTTGTTTTATATTTTATTTTATCTTCTAACTTTTCTCTTAGATTCCCATTGAGCATAGAGAACTTGCAAATTTCTGAAATGCCATTAAGTGCTTTGCATTTACTCCATCACAGAAGTAATCAGGTGCTTAAATTATCCAGCTTCCTTTGATTTCCTTTTGCTTCCTTTCTCCAGATACTGTGAAAGCTGCATGCACCCAAATGTTTGATCAAAGTTTCTGCAGAAACTAGTGAAAAATAAGATTGTGTACACTTTTTTTCAACAGAATCCAGGGTTAGCTAACAAATAACATTTTTCACATTGTATTATTACCTTGAAAAGTTTATGAAAATCCTAGGTTTTTTCTGGCAGTTGTTTTTTCTAGTGGTGAATCCTATAGTTTAGAACAGCCTACCATTTCCATTGCAAAGTATTCTTCTGTTGCTTTTGGGATGTCAAAATTTAGCTGTTTGGATTGCATTTTCTATGGTAGGTATCTGACTCCAGATACTCTTTTAGAAAAACTCAACTCTTTCAACAAAAAAGCTTAACACTGTTCGGCTGATACAAGAAAATGCCAACATTCATATCACTGAGCTTTTCAGCATACTATAGCTTAGTTTCAGACCTGCATACATTAGGTAGAGCATCACTTCATCACTTTTTGTGTCAAGGCTATCCTCAGAACTCCAATTCAGCCAAATTAAAAGTATGCAAGCGAATGTACATACTTTCTTCAAACTAGGGAAGACCTTGAACACGCTTCGTCCAAGATGTATGGCATCTCTGGGCTTTCCCTGCTTACTAAGCTGGGTAAGCTGGTAAATAAAGCAATAAGACAAATAGTTTAGCAGAAATCAACTTGCCACTTAAGTAACCAGTGCAAGACTAGAGTGATTTGTAGTCATTACAAAACCAGTAGCTTTTAAGTAGGAGTTTAAATGAGGAAAAAATTAGCACATAGCACCAATGACCTTGAAGGAAAAATGGATAAGAGAGTGATCAAGACACTTGGTCGCAAGAATTTTACCACTGATGAGACTACTTGAGTAAGTGCTCATGGTCATGAACAAAGGATTGCAAAATTTAGCCTGAAGTTTGTAAACACGCACCAAACAAAAATTAGCAGCCTAATCCCTGCCAAAAGAAACATGAGGAAGATAAAAATATTAATTTAAAAGTTGCATTGAAACAATAAATTAATGATGATATTAAAAGATAAATATTAAAATAGAAGATAATAAAATATTTTGTTAATTACATACTAAATGTAGTCATTACTCAATTTTAAAGTCTGTAATGTGCAATGTTATGTTACAGTGGGACTATTTGTAAAGTTATTACTCAACCTTATTAAGTGAGGACGAATTGAGTCCTATAAATCATGTATAGGAAGAAAGTATATGAAAGCTTAAAGATAATATTATTGACATATAATGTATCTATTGCAATTGAATGAAAAATTGCATATTAGGAAAAAAAATCCAAACAGAACTCTTGAGTGTACATTAGATTTGCTGTAATTAAATTTTTGACTGTGGCTTATGATCTTCACAGCCAAATGTATATAATTCAGTTAGCTTTTTGAGCCCAGAGTCTGCTAGTTAATTGTTGCTTCAGAGCCAGTGAAGTGTAAAAGAGTTGTCAACATTGTTTGATTCAAGGTTTACATAGCTTAAAGAAGTATTTTGGCATATATAAATGTCAAATGGGAGCATTTTCTTTTGGATGAAGACTTGGCTTTCTTTCTTTCAGGACACAGAAAGTAAATCACCAGTGATATACAACTTAAGAAAAAGTCTCAGTGGGATGGGTGTGCAGGTCCTGCATTGATCCTATATTGTTGCCCAAATCCAAAATACAAATCTTCAAAACTGTTGGAGATGTCACCATCTCCAGAATTATTTCCATTGATATTTTCAGGTGTCTGTTACCATGAATGCCCCAACGTCATTACAAGACTTGCCTTGGCTTCACGAACCAGAATTTATGTATTGTACCCAGCAAGACAGATTAGGTCTGATTTTTCAACACACCTTCCTTGGGTCAAGTTTGTTATTAAAGACAGATGGAGTAGTTCTCTGCATTTCATTCACAGACTAATGAACTCCTTGCAGAAGCAGAAGATCAAAAATCCAATTATCACCTTTCTGAGGGCACATGAACCTAAATTTTCCCCCTTTACTCACTTCAAGGCATTATATTCCATGAGTTAACATTCAAATATGTGGGTAGCAAAGGATCTTTAAAAATTTTCCACCCTTTGATGCTCTTCTGTTTTGCATGAGATGCCTCAGTACACATCAGACTTACTAGAAGGCAGGACTCTACATGAGTTAACGTATTGGGGGTTGCAAAAGCTGGAATCCCCTCTGCTAATGAATCCTTAACATCAAATACAGAAACTCTTATTTACATGAGGATGGGAACATAATACTGCAGTCCCTGGTCCTAATATTCTCTCATGAAATGAAGTTTCTTTCTGTATAACTGGGTTTGTGTAAAACTCAGCAAGCTAATATTACACCAACAAGCAAAAGCACCTTGCTTTGCCTCAACAAAATTTCTCCACTTTTTTTTTCCACTGAAAGAAACCTGGTGAGATTTCCTGTGTTTCAGTATTAATCCAAACCCAAAAAGGGTATTAATTTTTGTCACTGAGGTACAGAACACTTCAACTGAGCTAATGCTATTATCTACAAGGAATTATTTCAGTGTTCATGGAACTGGGCAGGTGCAAAACACTAGGGTGATAGGTTTCAAACGTTTGTGCTGACAGTACCAATTAATGTATAGAAGGGTACTGACAGCAATTAAGGATAGACAACCATTATGCCAGACATCTTACATTAATAAATTTGAATAAAACTGTACAATACATAATAGGCAAAATCTACAACTGTACTCAGATTCATTTTGTGTCTTATCTATACCTTCAAACATGTTAGAAAATACAGCAAAGATTTGATTAGCTTTGAGGCATTAAAAAATATCTTCACACTAGAGTTATTTTTGACCAAGTGGAAAAAATAGTACAGAATCAGTATGAGATGTTAGCAAACAATTCCTCCAAAGAGACTGTAACATAAAAAATTATTATAGTCCTAATATAAATGAATTAAATATTTCAAAAAATATTACAAAGTAGGACGACAGTACTGTAAATTTTTCCAAACATTTAATAATTGAAAAGGCCAGATAAGAATGAGTTTATGAGCAAAATACTTTGTGACTTCAATGTAAGTCATCACTTACTTGTTGCACATGTGGAACAAATAATATTCTTTTTCTCTGATCTTTCTAGAACTGGCTCTGTAGTAGTAGCGCTCATGCAGTCCTAATGTAATGGCCCATGCAGCCATGATTGTAAAGTGATGCAGAGTACATGCCACACTAGCCTTGTCTATTGGAGAGATTAAAATCCCCTTAATGACTTTGTTAAACTGGTGTGAAGTTAGAATATGAGTTTTAGTTTCCAGCTGATCTCTGGGTATCTTGAAATGAAGCATTTCCCTAGAATGTCTATGAATAAAGAGATTAATTCAGGAAAGAATGAGCTCTAACTGGGCTTAGAGTTTAAAGGGTCATTAAAAGTCAAGAGCCACCACGTGGAACTCTAAATTACACATTGTGAAAACTAAGTTTCTCTTGAGAACTTCTGCAGGGACATTCAAGTTTTGCAGTGTCAGCACAGAATATTTTGTAGAACTTTTTAACAGAAAATGTAACTCAAATATTCAGTTACTTCTAGATTATATACAGATGTATGACATCTCAATTAATTGCATAATCAGTCCCCTACTTCCTCTTAATGCAAAGATAAGATTTAATATAGTCATAAAGGATGCTAGTTTACCCAATAAAGGCAAAGTGAAAAATGAAAAATGAGGAATATTGAACTACTTTAGAGATTCAGGAGAGAAGCTGAAATGAGCTGATACAGTCAGGGCAACAGTATGAAACCCTCCTGCAAAAATCTCCTGCATGAGGGATAAACAAATGGTCTTCAGAAAAATGTGGTAACTCACAAATTCTCAAACTCCCTTGCAACATATTGGTGATTGCAAGTATCTTGCCAAGATCCATAAATATAGGCATATTTGCAAAGGTCCACATATACCAAATATATGTCTTAGTATATATCTCTATATATGAAGATATATATAGATATGTCTATATCATACATATATATCAAGATACCAAGGACCTTGGTATCTTGCCAGGGTCCTACATTCTGTGAGGATAAGAGTCTATTGAATGGAAGTACATTTCTCTAATAATGAATTACTTTATTCAAGAATTATCTCATATTTAAACCATAGTTCTCTATACAAGGTATCATAATCACAAAGTGAATATTGATGTTCATCTAAGGTCTGTTAATGAACAGTTTTGGTTTGTTGCAGCCATCCAAAAAAAGCCTTTTAATGAAATTTAAACTGATAATAAATACCTTCATTTCTTTCAAATAAAAGTCAAAACTGACATGTGATATCCTTCAAACCTGCAAAATATCCATTCCACAAGGGAGAGAAATCTCATATAGGAGAAACAGACAATATTGAAACGACAGATTCTTATTTAGAGAATGTGTTGCATATGCCAAATTTTACTAAGATCTCTATAAAATTAATATTTTATTAGTACTTAACTGAACAAAGTTTCCCAAGAAACACCTTTATTCTGTTTTCAAGATTTCCATCTTAGTATTTGCCTTCATCAATTTTTTTTATTCATCGAAAAGATGCTGGAAGAATTGATCATGACAAGACTATTCCAATGATAGTTCCATAGTTTTTGTTCCTTTTGGCCAAGCTGTAAGTCATTTGGAATAACAACACATTTGGAAGGAGCGACTTAATCATAACATGATTTCTTATGTTTTAAAGCAGTGGAGATGACAGATTTTACAGGGGAAGGAACTACCCAGTGATGTGATTTTCCAAGAACCAGAGTTTCTTCTCATTCCTCCTGGAGAGTAGGGAACTACCTATGAGCATGTCAAATCTGGGCAATGCGTGATTGCTAAGAGAAGACATGAAGGCACTTAGAGGTATTTTCAGGTTAGAAGCTTAGGACATGCAGAATTCACTGCTAGCTAGCAGAATTTAAAAGAAAAAATACTTTTTATTGTCATATTGTTTGGTTTAAGTCTTGCTTGTGGCCTTAATTGCTTTGTAGGCTGAATTTGTATTTTATACTGGTATCTTGTCACCATTTTCTTTACATGCTAAATAGTTTAAATATTTAATTCTTTCCTTATAAATTTTTCTTTAAAAATGTTTGGGTTTTTTTTATTTTCAGGGGTCTCTAATCCTTCAACCTTTTATAGAAATGTGGATTCAATCTATATATTCTGCTGATTCGCTATCAACATCATGAATGCCTTACCCACAGTCATCATTTCCTATTATTGCTACTCTGCCGAATAATCTAAATGTCAGTTTACCCTCTTTTGATACAGCAACATACTGATGGTTTTTCTGTTATGAACCCTAAATCTTCTTTAACCTGTCCTCCTGGATGAAAACCTGTCCTCTGGCAGCAAATTCTTTTTATGGCATCATAGATGTCTGACTCTAATTTTGGCTGTGTTATAACACATTTTTGTATGAATGGACAAGTAAGCTGAATATGTCTATTTATCATCCAGTAAGCTGAATCTCTTTAAATGATTGTCTGTGATCTACAGTCTACCAATTTATGTCATATGTAAGCTTTATATACATTTTTAACTCATATTTAATTGAAGAGTCTAAAATAAAATACTGGTGAGAATTAATCCCTGAAAAGCCCCAACTGAAAAATCTCACTTTGATTTCCCTAATGACAAGTAAATTTTTTAATCCTTTGTTCCATCATGTTGCATCATTTTATGTTTGCTTTATTGGAGTTATATCATGTTATTTTTTTTCAGAATATCATGTGGTACTAATTCAAAACCTGTTCCTAATTCCACATACATTACATCTAAGCAGTCATGTTTTCTCAACCAAAATTGTTACTCCTGTTAAAATTACAACAAACCTATCTGAAATCAAACGTTCATAAGACTTATTCATAGGCTATAGAAGGTAACTCAGGTTCTTACAAGGTTATACTTGTCCAATTTATGACTCATATGAAAATAAATAAATAAATTCAACTGTATTTTTTACAGTAGACATATTTTAACAATGCAAAGCATTTGGCAATGCCCAATAAAAAGTGGAAACATGGAACAGAGGAGGGTAGCATTAAGCACTCTGCAGTATCTGTACAAAGTGAGGTAGCTCTTAAGTCTGTTTCCCTGCATTTCAACTGAGCAGGCTTTCCCCTCGGTTGATCCCTTTTCTCTCCTACAGTTCTGCCACAAATTTCCAGTTCTTTAAGTATGTGCTTGTGATGCAATATAACAAATAATTATTATGCCATAGTTTATTGATGATTTTGGTATCCTAAAATAGTATTTCTATGGTACTTCTATTTGTCCATTGTCAATAATAATGTATGAACTAACATAGATGTATCTTCTAGATGATATTAAACCAACTCATTTTTATTACAAAGCCAGATTTTTCTTAAATTTATCAATGTGGTAATGCCGCCAAGCCATAACACTAAACCATTTGACAATATAAATCAAAGTCCCTTTATCTTCCAATCCATCAGTACATTTCTTTGCTCAAAATGTATTGCCCTGGCAGTAGCAAATATGTGGGGAAAGCCAGCTACTGTAAAGATTTCCATCACTAATGTATTTTTTTTCAGGACAAGTAATACAGAAAGAAATACTCTGTGTAGGGGGTTGAGGGGTGTGTGAGAGAGAGATGCGCTAAAATAGTTACTTTTTAAAATCAGTTTACTTTTCATTCTCATTTAATTTTCATTTTCATTTTACATATTACTTTGTCTTTAAAATTAATTTTGTTCCTTTTGTTCCTTATTAAAATAAGAAATTTTTCCAGCTTTAAAATTAATGCTGAATATCAACTGCAACCAACCTTTATTTCATGTTTAGAAGGATTATTCCAGTCATAACTACCATTGCCAAATTCAGAAGAAACTCGCCAAGATACTAGCCTGAGGATCTAAGGAAGGATGGCAAAACAGGACTAGGCACTGAAGAAAGATGTAATTGCACAGCTTATGGCTATAATCTATGTCTTTTTTATAATAATTCAAAGTACAGAATTTCTCAATGCTGGGTGATCAACAAGACAATTCTTGTATCCTAATTCTAATGTTGTCCTCACTTTTTGTATCTTGGGAAAGAAATTGTTTCCTGCTCTTGGAGGGTAAGGTTCATTGTTAGATGCTTCCCATCAGTTTGTATGAGAAAAAAAACAACCCCCCAGTCTCTATTCAATTAGCTGAGGCTGAATTATTTCTACTGTAGAAGAAAATGCAGGCTTATGATTTTGCAATGTATGATTAATATCTATAGAGGTAGTATACAGGCACCGATTTTTAAGACTAATTAGATGTTGCCACACCCATCATTTCAAGGCTAAGGCAATTTAGGACTTAAAGTTGAGCAAGAAATCCTTTATGTTCCACTGAAGTTTTCAGGATTGCAAAATAATTCGGTTCAACAAACTGAGCTCATAAACTTTGCATTTTTGTGGAAAAATCAAAGACAAAACCCAAGGTCTTATCTCCATGTAACCAAACAGCCAGTATCCCACCCATATCCAAAGTTTCAAGCACTGCTTTCCTTGAATGCATCTAGAGCTCTGAAATTCGTTTTCTTTCATAGCAAGTAAGTACCCTAAATGCTAGACAGTTCAACATTCTGGGGTTAGGTTTACTTTGATATGATAATACATATTTATTTCAAACAAATCAACACTGCCTCTAGTAAATGTGGTCCTCTCTTTCACTTGTTATCTATGAATGCCTACCATATCAGTTGCCTCTGAGAACAGGGGCACCCACCACACAAATGAGCATGGTCTCAGGGGGGCTTAGGCCAGTGATGGAACATTCTGATTTTAATACGTAAAATTCACCTCAGCATGAGGAAACCTTTTTTGACAATTTCCCACTCTTTTGCAAGCGATGACCAACAAAATCTGTTTGGTAGCCAGTGTCTAGATGAATTTGTCAGTGAGCAATAGGAATGAAATTGCTCCACGGGAGAATGAGCCAGGACTTGAGGTGACACTACTGCAGGCAGGGCAGTAACTTCACCCACAGGGCACAGTCCCCCAAGATCTGAGCACAGCAGGTAGTGCAAGGTGTGGGTAAAAGGGTCCATAAACTGACAGCACTGAGTTTATTTCAACAGGGGTGGAAGTAGTGGTGATGCTCATGTTTTCATAAAGAAATAGTGATTATAACTGTAAGCAGATCAGTATGGAATGATAGTAACTTATGTTTTCACCATTTGCCCAGAGCTCAAGTCACTTTTAGAAGTCTGTCACACTACATAGACAAGTGCATACATGTTGAGAGCTTGTAATGTGTTTCTGCTTGACCTTCCATTTGTGTTCTACCGCAGCTGACAGTCTATCCAGTGATGTCTATTTATCTTGCAGTTTCGTTTAGGCTACAGCCTGTAGTTTGCAACTATTATCTGTAGAAAGAGAAAATCCACTGGGCCAGTAAATGAGACAACTGTGCAGGAACTGCCTACAAAAGCTTGGCTATTTCTACCCTGATAACCTAATGTGGTCACTGGTGGAGTGAGCTGTGCCACATGTCTACCATGATGTAATCATTCATTATTATGAGCTCCACCACTGGGATATTGTCTACAGAGATATATTTCAATCAAATGTAGAAACATCATGAAAGACAGATGCTACATCTTCTAGCATATAGTAGTAGAACAGTTATCTCATGGATGAAGACATGTTCAAATGAAAACACCTTCTGAATCCAGTTCCAGCTCAAAGGAATCTAAGTTTAACAGAGTAATCTTCTATTTCACTCCTTGTCTTAAAAGTTCCCTTAAATTTACTTGTGGAAAATGTCTATAATTAACAAGATTATTCCTACAGTGATTATTTGGCTTGTATATTTTCATTCTCTTGCTCTGATCTGAAGTGGCTTCATAACAGTAGAAAAATACTTATTGTCTTTGGGGGGGGGGGGTGTGGTGGTGATGTAGTTTACCATGGTAATTTATTTTTTCTTTATTGTATTTTACTTCCTCAATATGTTAAAAATCCATTTTTCAAAACTCTTTGCTGACCATTGCCCTGCCTAGAAAGTTTTGTTGATCATTAGAATTATCCTCATATTTACATGTTTAAATAATTTCACATGCATTTTTTTGCCCTTTCTAGACTGAAATCGAGTGGCATTTCAAGTCCCTTTTTGCAGTATGCAAAAGAACTTTCTGAAAAGAAAACTGATTGTATAATAGTCTTTAATACTTCTTCAGAGGACTTCAGCTGCTTGAGTTAAGGCTTCAAGTGGCACTGGTTTTAACTATAACATGCTTTGCAGTTAAGCAGACCACATCTTAAAACAGCTTTTTAATCCCTGTGCTTATGCCTTTCTACCAGAAAGAATTGCCATTAAACTATCTTCTGTTCCTACACATTTCACACTGCACAAATGACAGTATAACTTTCATATAAAAGAGAATGAGAACTAAAATGAAACCTCTAAAACACAGAATTTCATAGATATGTTGAACCATTTCACTGGCATATCAGAAAGTACATAGTAACAATTACACTAATCAGTGGCAAACACTTTCTATAGGGTTCTTGTGATCTCTGGCACAGAAATGAAAGGAATAACATTAATCAAATGTCAGCATTCATCCAAGCAATGTGTTGTGTATTATCCAGAGTATTCTCTCTGTGACAATTATATCCAGGTTATCTTCTGCAATTTTGTACCTCAAGGTGGTGAATGTTTAAAAGGATAATACTAAGTCTCCATATCTTTTTTTTGCCCCCCTAAGACCTTGATTTACTAGCAATACAAACTGCAATACAAATATACATATCAAGGGTCTACCAAAATCATTCGACCTCTGCAATGGTACCCCAAAATTGCCTAGACTGCTCTGAGGATAGATCATCAAGGTCATAATCAAACGTAAGGTATAATCTGCTCAGAAAAAAAATAGAGACAATGGATACATGTGTCAAAAGGCTATAATTGAAGAAGCCTGAATGGGATAAGCTTATCAGGAAGTAGGTGTTCAAGACCTTCACAACTCAGCCACCTTAGTCAGGTGCAGTTTTGTAGGTAAGAGAATAGGAGGACATTGACAAATTTGGCCAGGTGGTTTCTTTGTGGCACAGCTGTGTTTGAAGCTGTGCTGTGCTGAACTGAGCACCCAAGGGCTCGAGGCCACACAAATCCATTAGTGAGTTTGGAAAAACTTACCAGCTGTGGGCTTCAGCTTACAGCCACCTTGTACTAGAAGAGACACAGGACTTCTAAAAAAGCTGACTTGACCTTAGATATCCTTACAGCTATTCTATAGCTACATTAGCTATATTTTGAAACATGCTCACTTGAAAAATGCCACCCTCAATCATTTTTGTTTGTCTATATACTTCTGAAAACAACTTAGGACCATACTCCTGGCCTGGTTCTTATATCTTGTACAAGATATCTGGATCTTGCAGGATGCAAAAAACTGAAGTGAAAGGTCTCCAAACTTGACAAGGAATACAGTTAATCACTCCTTTTGGGTCTCTGCAGCAGAGAAACAGTCTTTTTTCTTGTTTCCTTACCTACTAACTCATGCAATTTGATGCAAACTGGTGTTTCCTGTACTTTCCTGTACTTCAGTTTATGGGTGGTAAATAAGTTCTGAAACAATTGGGTCACTGAAAATATCAGTCATTCAAGTATTAGGATATACTAGGATGCAAGTACCAAAATTTAAACACCTCCAATTTGTCTCTCAAAACGATCTACTATAATGATGACACACCAAAATCTTATCAGCAGAATATGCAACGTATTACTCCTCTCTATGCTGTGAAAGATACTTTTACTCCTGCATTATGTAGTACATTTACCTCAGATAAGAGGGGAAACTAAAAATGCCAAGGTGTTTGACTCCTTTTAGTCTTGTCCTGTTTCACTTTTTACATCACTACTATAGACCACATGCAGGTAGGACATTATAGCAACATAGCAAACTGATTTTTGAGGCTTCTGAATTCTCTGTGGTTTTCTAGCAGAACATCATAGTCCCAAATCAACTTTGAGGATTCCCTGTGGCAGGAATATTTCTCCACAGCATTGCACAAATGACAGACTTTTCCCAGTCACATACAGGCTTTCAAAGCAGGAGGAAGGAGAAACGGCCTAAGCACACCTATCTCTAGGTGATAGATATATCTGAATAACAGCTTAAAAGTGTATTACATTGGTTACAAAAGTAATACAGAGCAATAATAGACTGTATGTCTCTGTATAAGAGAGGTTCTTTTCAGATGAAATACATAATGCAATAGTAAAAACTAAATTACTGTCAGGTTGATAATAAAAGCAAGGATGAAACACTACAGAATGTTTTTTGTTATAAGAGATACCCATACACTTCATATTTGGGCAGATTCTGTGGTTCAGTTCCTTCTTAAAGAAGGAATTTATCTGGCTTCAAATTGTTCAAGATACTTCTTTTCTTACAGTAATGTTCTATACCCTTGCTAAAATGAAACTCCTCAACTCTGAGGAGCAAACCTTCAATCTATAAGAAGCTACCAGAATATTTGATTCAGTTCACATTTTCTTTGCAAAAGCAGAAGTGGGAGTTCTGACAACATACTGTTCAAACCACGTTCAGCAACCTCAGAAAAGGAGCATAGTGCTCCTCCCCTCATAATGGGGCATAGAGCCTGTAGTGTAGGAGGCCATGTTCTCCTATATCACAGGAAAATATTCCTATGTAACAGAGGCTTCCTGCTGCCTGTGTTCTTGTCCTTGTACCCTTGACACAGGGCAATAGCTTTCCTAATTCTTGCTGGGTCCCAGTGAGGGCCCAGTTCATCAGCTGTTGAACTGAAATAGTCCAGGAGAGACCTGCAGCTGGGTACCTCACAGCTGGTGGTCAGAGCACTCCCCTGGAATGCCTGAGCCTCTGCCTCCAAGCAGATAAGGGAGCCCAAATGTAGGTGTTCTCCATGTCCAAGGGCTCACTGGCTGACTTTGAGACAGGGTTTACAGACAGACATACAGTCCTGAAATTAAACTGGTCATTCTGAAATTCATTGTATATGTAGTTTTGTTCATTCAATTAGATTAATATTCTGGGGAAATATTGGTTTGGTGCTTAGGTCAAAATTATGTCTGCATGCTTGTTTGTCTCAGTGTTCTGATTTCACTAACAAAGTCACAGTGAGAGAAAATTAAAAGGATTTCAGGAACTGGTACTTGCTTACCGTTAGCTGTCAGCCAAAAAGTCAGATTTAAGTCTGTAATTTTTATCCTTTTTTTGTTAATTTTGAGTTGGTACATCTTAGCACCACTCTACTTAAGTCTTAATCCTACAGAGTTATAAACTATTTTGAACTACCACTGTATAAATGGAAATACTCTATGAAATTTGGGATTTTAGTGTCAGAGTTCTTTATTGTTTAGAAATTAGACTACAGCATATTATCTCATGTTTTCTCTACTACTAGTTCAACTCGATCAGATTGCTAATACTAGAGATAATACCAGGGGGAGTTATTCTTGGTCTGTTGCATTTCTTTTTTCTCATGCATTAGCTTTGCAAAAGATGTAAAATATGCCATAACAAGTCACCTACCAAAAAAAGGAATGAAGGAATAAAAGCAGGCTTTTATCGAAAAAAGAAAAAACTAAACCCAAAACCCTTCTGAATATGTTTCCTCACAGAATTTCAGTTTCAAAGGTAATGATTAGTACTTCTTTAGATTTTGATTAAAAGAGAGAATTGAGCACTGCATTGTTTCATTTTAGAGAGCATGTAACAACAAAAGTGCTGACACATTTTTTCCCTATTCTGTGCCTTCTCACTTCCCCAAGCTTTCTGATGTCTTTCCAGTTTGGAGCTCCTGCTTAGATAAAACAGATGACTTTCTGGGCCTGCTTCTGCTAACAGCAGGCAGGAGCAACGGTGACTGATTGGTTGAAACATGAGGATTAATGGGTATTTATATTTCATTAAATTTTATGCTCACTGGAGAATAATGTATCACTCGCAGATATTGAAACATATGTCAACCCTATCCACTTACATATAATTCAATTTGACTTAAATGCATTGATCAAATTTTATTAAAGTCCAATATATCTTCCAAAAAGGCCTGCTAACACAATATTGCTGCTTCACATTCATCAGATAAAAGGAGGCAATTGTGTTGTAATTCCATTTATACCATTTTTCGGGAAAAGGGAGATTATTGTGAAGCGAATACTCATTACAAGGTGACTGGCACTGGCTGAAGGACTTGAGACTGAGATTATTAAGCGAATTCTCAAGTGGTGCCCTTTAGTTGAAATTACCCCAGGGTGGGTCATGCCTGTTTTCATCCCCAGTGGAAAAGAGAGATCAGCATTGTTAACACTATTATCCAGGAAAGTTTGCCATGCGAGATTTTGGAGTATACTAAAAATTTATTCTTTTTTTTTTCTTTTTTTTTCCTTAAAGCTCAGTTGATGAATCATGTATAGCTGCCTTTTAAAAACTACTTTTCAGTATTTATTCCTCTCTTTTTTTCTCTACATCTCTCCCTTTTATTCATTTTTTGCAATTACTCTTGCTGTAATGACTGAGAAAAATATAAAATGCTAATTTCTTCAGTTCTGCCCAGAAAGGGAGGGTGTTTTATATAAAGGTCCTCTCTCAAAACAACCAGAGCAATAATGGGATGTTTCCCAAGTGTTTGGACTTAGACTCTTGCTTGCAGTTTGTACTGTGCAGAACAGAATTAAGAAGATGAGGTTTTAGCCCTCTTAACAAAAAGAAATAAAGACTATGTAAAGCTACGATCCAGCAGGGTTATTTTGTTCTTACTCTCAAAGTATAAGCGTTGGGGTGGTGGGGTTGGTGTAATATGTCTTAGCAAGTTCTTAATTTGTTTCTGGCTCATGCATTATCAGGGGCTAAACAGCGTGCACTCCCATATACAAGTAAGCATCTCAGCACAGGCCTTTCAAAGAAAAGGTCAATTCTAGTTTGGGAAAGAAAGAGCATTGACCAGGAATGTTCAGGATAAAATAAGGGAGTGTGAAAGTCTAGCTACTCTCAAGAAACCTATTAAAACCATGCTTACATCATGTGGGACCAAAGCGCATCACCTGGTTAAAATCACTTTAAGATCACTTGGAACCTTACTTCAATAAGTATAATTTTTCTAATGTTAATTACTCTGTAAAGCTTCCCCCAAATAAGGAGAGTCTTACCCCCAACTAATGTTTCCTCCTTTTGCCATACATTTTTATTTCCCATAGGTGTTATCCTGCTCTGCATTGACTATCAGCCTTCTCTTGTGAACACAGTAAAGATTACTGTACAGGTTTATTACAGTTTTGCCCAAAATAAAAACAATTTCAAAATCAATAGTTTTACTCAACTTATTTTAGAAGATCAGAACATTTCTATAAATAAAGAAGTACTTTATTAGAAGAAGTAAAACTTCTATGAATACTTCCCCAATAGATTTGTTTTCTGGTCAGCTTTAATAAAGTTACTGTCCTGGTTTTTACAGATCAAGCAAACTTGAAGATAACTTTTCTCCATTCTTGGAAAAAAATGCATTTGTACAAACAGGATTTCATGCTTCAGAAGAAATTTCAGGTGACATCAAAATACCGGTATCTTCCTATTAGAAAAAAAACCTGCAAAACCATTAAAAATACCTTATGCAAATCACCAGTCAGTCTCTTTTCCTGAAGCTGATGCTTCTGACAAGGCATTTAATCCTACTCTTCCAAACAGATATATTTTGCTTCTCCCCAAACAAAGTGAAGGTATTTTGTTCCCTTGTGGAGGAAAGTGATTGCTCCTTCTTTCACTCTCTAGGATGTGCTGGTCAGGTCTGCTCCAGACTTGAAACCTTATAGCAGTTTGTGTATCTGAAAATAATTTTTCCCATTTTAGATAGTGAATGAGACAATTTCTTGACAATTAGTCAGTTCCATCATCTGTATAACTTTATGTTGTTTATCATCCAGTCCAAGCATTAGGACTTTCATGGGCACACTGGCAATGGTGGCAACATAGACTCTTTTTACCCTGGTGAAATTAGCTGAACGCTTATCAAAAACACCTCCTAGAACTTCACATAGAGAATGGGTTTATGTAGGTCATATAAGCTCATGTATTTGTGAACATATACATTATCTTTAGTATGCCAAATTTTTATAAGCACTTCAGGAATAATGTGGTTTTACAAAAACAAGAGGAAAAAGACGAGTAAAATACTTTCATTTTGAGAGATCCTGAGGGGAATTACCAACAAGAAATGCAATTCACCTCTTTATGCAATTGGATCGATAGACATATGGTCCATACTTTGTTGGGGTTTTTATAGTCCAGTAACTATTTGCCAGTGCAGCTCTTCAGATACTTCCAGATCAACATATTCTTCTATGTAAATGTTGTTTGAAATATGTTTGCAATATCGCTTATATGGCCTCCAGAAGGGAACAAACCAGTGCAAGAGAATCTCCTACAACTGCTTCTGCACTATTGCTTTTGCTGGACCACAGCTTGAAGTTGAGGCAAAAAGTTAACATTAAAATTCTTCTCACAGCTTGGAATTGTGGAACAGCCAAGGTGGGAAGGGTCTGTGGGAGATTACATTGTCAAACCTCCTGCTCCAAGAAGAGTCAGCTGTGAGAACAGGTCCAGTTTCTCAGGGCTTTATCTAGTCTGGTCTTGATAATCCCCAAGAATGGAGATTCCGCAGCCTCTTTGGGCAACCTGCTTTCCACAGGCTGCTGAAAACAAGCAAGCAAACATACAGGTATATATTGATAATATGACATACCCTATCAGTCAGATATTGAGGCTTAAAGGCAACATCCAAGGCATATTGCTGTGATTTAGCCTGTTGTGCCTAATACGAAAACCACTCTGACAGCCCTGCTCCTCTGAAAGTATCAGCATTGCATCATATTGTGATTTAGTTAGAAGATGTGTGAGAAATACACCTAAATGTGAGCTGCCTCTTCCCCTATTGCTGATAATTTAGTGCTAAAATATGTAAATGAAGAGCAGCCCCAGACAGCTCTTATATAGACGTCCCTTTAAACAAGGATGGTCATTGCTTCTGCAATTCTTTGTACCATGGAGCCTATGCTGTTACTGCATCCAAGATGAGGTGCCTTTTTGGCAGAAAATAATTACATTTGCCTCTCTTTACTTTCACCCCTCCTTCCTGAATGTCCATGACTTTTTCTCCTCTCCCAGTCCCCTCTCCCCAGCGCAAACTGAGCAAAGCAATAAGTCTGACACAACTTCTGGAGAAAGGAATTTGGTCTTTCAGTTCCTCCGTCTTCCAGTTCCTATGTTTCTTTCTGTTTGGTTTCTGGTCAATGTATATACACATAAATGTCTGCAAGCAGTGAAGGTCACAGTTATGTGTTCTTATAGCCATACTACATAAAGTTCAAACTCACTTATACTAGCATTTCTGTTAGATGTGCTTTTCACTCAGTAAATCAGGAAGCCAAAACAGTAACATGTAGCTCATCTATGAGACTTTATTATGTGACATGCAAAAATACCATTTAAACAATCACATCCCCTCATCGCTTCCAGAGAATGAATATGGAAAGTTACACAGGCACGAAGAATTACGTACATTCATCACATAAATGAGAAGTTTCATTACTCTTTTTAAATAGCATATAAACATCCAAGGAAACTGATCTCCTAGATACTCCACAAAGAATGGGTAGGAAGGCTCTTTTTAAAAAAAAGATATTTCTTGTAAAGTATTCACTCAAATCTAACAATATTACAATATTAAGATGTTAATTGAGCTTTACCTGTCTATTAAATTTGGAAATATATTGTTATTACATTTATTGTCATTTTTTTGGTCTTTATTCATTGATTATTATAAGATCCATGAAAAGAAATCACTCCACTGTCTCACCAAAATGACTATAAACTTGTGCTTCACTGTAGCGCTTTCTTTGGTGCATAGCACAATGTGAAAAAACTGCTGTCATGCTTTAGGGCATTTTTTTCCCACATTTTTTGGTAAATTAGACAGATACCTAAAACATCACTGTTGCAAATTCAGTAAAGGGAGAAAATGGCCATCAACATGAAAAACAGTGGAAACTTATGAGAGGCAAGAGGCCAGGTGGTACTCTTTGACACTACAGGCCAGTGGGCAGACTATAATCAGCCAAGAGAGGAGAGGTATAAAGAATTTGACTCAGCTCCAAGTATCCAGTGTTTATCAGAAGTAATTATAAGTCATCTCAGGTTATCCTTGTGATACTTTGTTTTGTTTGTTTTCAGTTTCCTATGTAAAAAAAAAAAAAAAAAAGCAAAAAAAAACCCCCAAAAAACCATGAAAACTCATTCACTCTACAAATTGCTATTTTGAATCAACTGCCAAACTCATGCAATATATCTTACAGGGAAGTTAATTATCTGTATGAAGATACAGAAATCCTGGTGCAACATCACTGCTAGTGCCACTATACACAGAACAAAAGAATTACAACATATGATATTGTGTTGCATTATAGGATTTAAATAGCATGAGTTTGGGATGAATGCACTGCTCATCAAACATGAAGCTATGAAGTTGTTAAGCAGATCATGTCATGACTTACGAAGGACAAACTTTCCTATTTACTTTTCTTTATAAATAAAGAAAAAACATTTCATGCATCACCTTTGACTTATATGCAGACACTTTCTCCAGTAAAAACAATGCCATTCTATGCAAAATATAGCTTTATACTTAAAGTAGGAATATTTTAAATGTAAAATTTTTATTTGTACTAGAAGCTTACTATAAGTGAATGATGCGCACTCTAACAGACTTTCAGATATATTTATTTTAATACAATCTTTTATTTTTTTGTTCACTTGCATCCCTGAATCATATACTGTAAGGTTAACATAACATGGAATTTAAGCAAGAAGTTTCACTAATCTTAAAAATATAATTATTTTTATAAGAATAAGAATTATTAAAAATTTATTCCATGGAAATTTGTACTCATCTAAATCTGTAGTCCCAGACTCTAATTGTGCTGGCTTTTCCTTGGAAGACATGTAATGAAGACGGACAAAAATGGTGAAAGCTCCATCTTCCAAAAAGTATTAGCAGTGTCACCAGGTGTACATAGTTGAAGTGAAATGGAACTTCCAAAGATCTGCTATATGCAGTGAAGCAGGAGGATACTGCTCTGATAGCTGCTACAAGAATTACAATTGCCAGGTTTGGGGAATGTATATTTCCTGCTAGTGTTTTCCTCTATAAGCATGCAGAGAAAGACAGGCCTTTTCTCCCCTGATGCCTTTCTAGGGTCACCATTGTTGCTCAAGTCATCTGCTCATTCTTTCAGTCTTCTTCAGCTCTTGCAACTGAAAACGTCGTCACTATTTATGTATATATATGTATGTCACTAAAGGTAATAGGATATGTCAACAGAACAAGGTGGCTTCTTTTGTACAGTGCCCATTTTTTATGGTCATTACCCCAACAACGGTTTGGACCAAGAGGTTACACTATGTGGTGTTTATAATAAAAGCGTGACTTTTGTGGTATTTGGACGTAATTTGTAAGACAAATTACTTATTTATATGAACCCTTTTGCTTTATCTTAATATGCTCCAGCTGAGAAATAGAGCTCATTTTTCTCAAAATCTTTCTACAGACCACATTTACCAAAATAAATTCTAAATGTAACCAGGTTATTGCAGATCTTAAGACCAACTGTCAGTGAATGTTGTCTTTAGATACAGACCCCAAGCAACACTCATCACTCAAGCTTCCTTGAATTACCCTCCAGTCTTCTGTGACTTGACTAATCCACTCACAAATTCCTGTTTCCTACATTAGCTTCTGTTGGTGGGCAGTCATCTTTGTCTTGTGTTCACATCCTGGTT
This sequence comes from Falco rusticolus, assembly GCF_015220075.1. NCBI lineage: Eukaryota > Metazoa > Chordata > Aves > Falconiformes > Falconidae > Falco > Falco rusticolus. The sequence goes on along the minus strand of NC_051189.1, from coordinate 73,552,565 downwards.
CTTCACAGTTATCTTTTTTCTCCAGCTTCTACCTTAATGCTGGAAACTTCTACTGTTCGTTTCTTGCCTTCTTGATGTTCAAATCACTTTTCTATTGTTAAGAAGGACTCTTACAGCACCGCATGCTCCAAATTTAACTCTGAATATTGTTGGCCTCAAAGTCACAAGGCCATATCTTTGTGGCAGTGCTTAGTTTTCCTCTTTTTATTTTTTATATATCACTGTTATTCAATAAGGTTGTTGCAGTTTTGGGGGTCATGCTGACATACAGTGAGGACAGAAAAAATACTTGTTCAGACACAGGTGCAGACAAACTTCCTTATTGTGAAGCAGCAAAGGACCTCCAGCAGGCCGTGTGCCTTTGCATTGATTCTGTAGTAGCACAATTCCAACCAAATAAGCTATCACTTGCCAGCAAAAAGACCCAGAACTCCCTCCAGTATCACTGAAGTCACCAAATCACTTAGTTCAGTCACAGATTGTTTTCAGGGGTGCAGGGATGATGAAGTCTACCTCTGTTGATATGCATAATGATTACTTACTCAGATACAGGAATGATGTGACCTGGAGACTGGATGTCTACCCACCCCTGCTTACCCCTTTTTCATCAACCCATAAAATTACATGTGGAAGCTGCTTTTTTCTTGACAGGAGGGGTCTGTGTCTCAGTTAGTGCTCTCAAGGGCTGATCTGTAAGGAAGAATTCCAGTAGCCGAAGAAGAGCTGGCAGATGGCAGCAAAGGATGGAAAACAGAGCTGACTTTTAGGCTGGTGCCAGACACACCTTGTCTCCTTTCCATTCCCAGGTTTTTACCTTTGCTGATAGACTATGCAAATGTTTCACAATATTGCTTCTCAAGCTCTTACAGGTACAAACTGTCTGGATATTTAGGTACTATGGTATCTAATAGGATGCTATCAATCTTTTATATTGAAAGAATACATAAATTATAAACAAATATGCCCTTTGGTCTAGTGGAACAGCATAATGATCAAAGACACACAATAGAAATGTATTTGCTTCTACAGTAAGCTTTATTCCCCCAGCACTCAGTCTGTAGTGATGGACAGGCAGTGAGCTGTCAGTTTTTGTTCTGTCTGTCACACTACACTTACCTCCTGTTGTTTTAAGTAATCAATATGGGGGCTGAAATCACCTACCACTACCTCTGCTACCTACTATTTTGTCCACTCATAAATTATGAATCCCTGCACAACATCAAGTCTACAATTTCGATTGCATTTGCTAATCATTGATCAATAATTCAAAAGCCTCTTCTTCTTCAAGGGTCCCTAGTTTCCTGGAACATATGGCATAAGGCTGACAGTGTTCACAAAACTATTCCCGTATCACAAAAAGGAGCCAGGGAAAACAAGTTGTTTAAAGTTGTTTCTTTCTTTCTTTCTTTTTTCCAAGGGACTGACTTTGTACCTTTTTTATTATTATTTTCTTGCCTTGCTACAAGTAATGACTGCACAAGCACTTGTATGCAGTCTCTTCCACGATTATTTTCAGCTTCATACCTTGAGAAGCCACTTATCAGCCAATCTAGGTAGTTCAGTTTTACAATAATAATGATTGCTATGCTTACTTTCACTGGGGCTGGACTATATTTCCTTTTCCAGAAGTCTTATTTTTCATATGAATGTTATCCCGTTTATTCTCTATAAAACATCATGAAAATGAGATAAAAGATAATCTTTATTATGTGTTCCTGTAAATACGTAAACATGAACACAATGAGCAATAGTCTTTCACAAATGAATCTAAAGTCCTTAGCCGTTACAAGAGAGACACAGAATGCTTGCTGCAGTGTTTCTTTCTATAAGATTGTTTTATTAGCTATTTTACTGCTAGAGTAGGACCATGAATAATAAATATCATCATACAGAACAGTTCTGATTACTTCTCCATGGAAACCTTTTAAAGGCCAGATCCTGAAAACACCTAGAAAAATTCACTTCACGAATAATCTCTGTGACTTAAAGAAGAGACAAATTCAGGCGTGCTAGTATATTTGACTCTTTTCATGACCAGCCTAAAAAAAACCCTACAATGTTCAAACTTTCTTCAGTCCTTTGTGCTATGAGTTTCATTTTAGAAGAGAAACAAAAAGGCTTATTTAGACTGTGTTGTATAAAAACCTCCTTTAATAAAATAAACTTATTTTTTTATTTGAGTCCTTATGTTGTTTTATTATATTTCATTGGTTGAGAAGTTAAATACAAGTCTGTAAATGAAACCAGTATGATAATATCATGTGATATTCTTTTAAAAAGTTGTATTCCATTATCTATTATAATGTATTGATCTATACCTCTATTTTCCATCGCTGTTTGTAGTAATTAAATAATTCTTTTTAAAAAAAGCAACCTGGGACTTGGGATTTTAAATACCTGCTTAAAAAATTATAACACATAATAAAGCTATGAACATGATCATTATGTTTTTCTAAGAAACAAGACAGTGTATGCTTAGCTTGAGATTAACTGATGTACTTCTACAGTTTGCACCTTTACTGCCTAATAAACTTTTATAAAAATAGTATTAACAATAGCCTTTTCTGTTAAAAGAAAATAAAAATCCTACATTCTTCAAAGTTTAACCCTAATTTCAAATTTTGTAACCAGCTTTTGAAACCAGTATCCCTGATATCCTGGTTTGGGATATTTTTTTTTCTTTCCAAGTTTGATTTAAATGTCCAAATTATAGTTCTTCACTGATTTTTAGTACAAACAGGATCAGCATAAGGATCAGTTTTATCTATAACTATTATATATTATACTCAGGATGCACAGAATTCATGTTGCATCATCTTACTTTGTGATTCTCACTGAGTTAAGAAGTCAAAATCAAAGTATTTTCTAGAGGGTAATATGTGTTTATTTCTGAGCCTGATGTCTTTTGGCCTGTCTGAAAAATAGTGAAAAAAAATCAGCCCTGCATGGTATATACATGCAGTTTCATCATGAATAATCCCATGAGTCAAGAGAGGGGAAGAGAACAAAAATAATAACAAGGTGATGCAGGTGCATAGGATAAGAATTTTCCTAATCCAAAAACTTTAAAGATGAACATGTGTCTTGACTAGAACAAATTATAAGAGGGGAAGAAGGTTTAACAGACATCTTGTTATGATCACTCCAGATTTTATTTTGTTTTTCCTATTCTCTTCTACATGAGAAATACATTGTTCTTAATTACAATTCATTTTTCCATTACTTTCTTCCTATAATTTTGGCAAAAATATACTTTCCAATGACAGAGCACATGTTGATATATGTAATGTAGAAGCAATTGATGTAAACTGCAGTTCTATATGTTACAAGTTTCTATGCCATCTCCTTTGCAATCAACGTTAAGATTTTCTAAAGTACAAATAATCACTTTAGCTAATGGAGATGTGGAAATAATGCTGGACCTGAAAATAAGTCTCAGAATCACCACAGATCTAGTAACTTAAGGAGTCTTCTTTTTATCCTTGTCAGTTAGGATTTTGACATTTTCAGAAGAAATAAAATGTTGGGTATTTTTTCACAGTGAAACTAAATTATATTCACAATATTCAATAAACCCTCAAATTAAAAGATGACAATAGCATTTTGACAAGGGTGTTCAAAGCAGTCTAAAATTATTTTCTGAAAATGGAGAATTAATAACACTCAAGTTATGAATCAGACCTCATATATATAAAGTTTGAAATCTCTTATGAATGGGTCTACTTTCAAGTGCAAACTTTGATCTTTGCCATATTTCACCTCCTACAGGCCCTCTTTTCAGCAGTTGTTCCTCTGCCAACTCTTTTATGTGGATCACTCATGCCAAAATCTGTTTTGTGCAATACTCATTTTGTATTTCTGGCAATAATCTCTATCCTTGTCTAACATATTTTCGATTATTTGGTATCAGTGGTGGAATGGGCTTGCCACAGAGCACAGCTGGAAGATTGGCCAGCACCTAGCAAAGCTACTACTGCCTGACAGAATTAAGTATAACAACCAGTTCTTGTTCTGTCCTGTTTGTTCCTTAACACAAGGATAAAGGTTTTTTATAGTGAGGGGAACTGGGCACTGACACAGGTTGCACAGAGAGGTTGTGGGGTGTCCATCACTAGAGATATTCAAAAGCCGCCTGGACATGGTCCTGGGCAACTGGCTGTAGGTGGCCCTGCTTGAGCAGCGGAGTTGGACCAGGTTATCTCTAGAAGTCCCTTCTGAGCCCAGCATTTAGAACATTCTAAAACCGTGTTCTTTGTGTCTGCTCAAAGATAATAAAATGCTATTATTTGAGCTGTCTATTACAGCTGTTCAGAACCAAATTTATGGCACTTTTTTATAATGGTAAACATTTTTATGAAATCCTGATTTGTTCAGATCTGTGATCATAAATTATAAAAGTTGCAACTGATTTTTTGACAGTAAATGCATCATCTAATAAAGTCATACTTTTTTTTTTTAATTATAAGCTGCCATTTCCTGGTGTGATTACAAGATATGTTGCAGTGAAATAACACTTCTGATATAACTGATATCAAGCTAATACTGATCATAACAAGTGGCATAACCTCCCTAGGTGAAATTAGCAGGAACTCACCTAACAAGCATTTTGATTTTTTTAGTCTGTTTGTTTTTCTTTTCTCTCATGGAGAAAAATATTGTAACAGCTATCACATGGAAGTACAGACAGGAAAGCTAAGCATGAAATGCAAGTTGAAATTGCATTACAGAAAAGAAGAGCCTCATGTACTAATTTAAGCCAGTGTTCAATTGATGGGAGCTAATGAACTACAAAAGCTCTAACATCTTTTGCAGCAGACAACCCAGTGTAAACTAATCAACATTAAGTCAATATAATCTAACCCTTCATTGTTCATTGATCTTTTTTACAGGCTACACACTGCCTGGCCATGTGAATGGGTCAGAAATATATATCAGGAAGAGGATAAAGCTGTTACCACAAAGGAGGACTAAATTAAAATTGGCCAGCATGAAAGGAAAATTAAAATTACCTGCTGCATCTCTTCATTCTGGTTTCATAAAATGCCTATATTTTTCATCAATGCCAGGCAAAAAGAGCCAGAGTGGTTCATCCATGCCTGTCTAACTTAGCCATTTTCCAGCTGGAGCTATGCAATTAAATCAGTAAAAAACTGAAGTAAGCAAAGGCTGAGTTTTCTCTTAAAAGGAGCTTCCCACCAAGACTTCAAGCTCACTATTTCTTTCACGAAGTTTGAAAGGGGCTTATGAAGATTTGATTTTAACCTATGTATCTCTCAATTGTTTTGAACCAACATTGGAGATATCCAGCATATCCCACAGAAGCACTGCCTTTTCATGTATCTGTGGATATGCATGGGGGCATGTCACTAGACAGATAAAGATGTTGCATCTCTTTTAAAACCATTAAGGCCTTTGTAGAAGAGTATAAAAGCCATATTTTCTCCTAAGTGTGTGGCAGACAGAAAACTGTGGAGGTTTCATTGTAGGCATGGGAACCAGGTATTTCACCTGGTGGTATGTATTTGTTTTACCAAGACAGAGAAGTTTCTTGGGTGATGAAATGATACTGTTACCCAGAGCCTAGATCAAATGTCTTTTTATGTTTGTAGAAATAAAAATAAAATATTGTTTTAAAATATAAAACAGTATTTGAAACCATTGGTAAGGATAATGTTTATTAAAATCTGGTTTTGAAAAGATTATTTTTTGTACTTATACAGATACCTTGCAAAAATCTGAAAAATTTTAAGCAATTTATTTGCAAAGCTTTTCTACAGCTCTCTGTACTACTACACCTTTCTCTTATCATGTTTGTTCTTTCTGTTTGGAAATTTCAAAGGACCCTAAAGATGCTAGAGACCAGACCTAAGCGGAGCTTGACAGCCTGTGACTTTTCCAGGTCTCAGCAAGATGATTCTTGAAACCAAAAGACTTACCAAGATGTATCCAGGATCAAATCCTGGTCGATTTGCTTACAGGGGTTGTCTCAGTACAGCTAATGGGACAGCTTGTGAGAGTATGCCAAGCAAACCTAGGTCTGCGGAGAAGAGAAATTTCATATTTCTGTGCTAGGAAACAAACAAAAATATTTTTCATGTCTCTCTGAAAAGGTAGTTTACTAGCCCTTTTACACAAACATAAACAATAGATTTCAGTGTATTCGGGCTTTCAATCATCTTTTTTTACTAGGGTATCCACACTACTTTTTAGGTCCCTTCAGGATCAAATTATGTTAGAATTTATATTTAAAATTTAACTTCTATAGCAGAATTTGAAATTGTATCTCTGCTTGCTATGACAAAATTGGGAGGGCATAGCTGAGGAGTGTGATCACATTAAGGAAATCTCCTGAATGTCCACGGAAGAGAATGTTATTAAGTCATGAAACTACTAGAACACAAGGGAAAAAAGCATGGTGTAACTTCAAACCCAGCTTTTTGGTTTATTCAAATGAAGGACCCTCAAATGGTTTAGTTAGGAATTAAGTTAATTGGGTTTGGTGTAAGGTTGGTCTACTTCCTGCTGGAAAGTTTCCCATATTTCCTCAGTATAAGTAGCGGCTGGACTCCCATGTCACCCTGTTAGCCCAGACTTTAATTAGTTCTGGCATTCGCCTCATAATGATAAATGCTGAGATGATGAATGGAAATGCAAATGAGTGTGAAGTGGCTCAGCCATCAGTGCTGAATATCATTAATACCTTCCTACTGTTAAATCGATCAATGTCATCCCAGGATCCCTCTGTTCAGCGGGTGCAGATGGCTGTCCGCCAGAATGCCTTCCATTATATTGGCAGTGAAAACTTTGTGGGTTTTTCCTCCCCATATGCTTTTATTCAGCTTTTGCTGAATATTTGTTTGGCAACTAGAACTCTAATATATTTCCAGCTGAGATGATAACTATTTAGGGTCAATAAGCGAGTAGCTAATTTAGAGCAAAATAAATATGAATATGGATCTCTTCTCATCAGGAGAGGAGTATCAAGTGCAGATTCAATAAATTGGAGAGGAATAGAATTTTTCATGATGCAAAATTTCATGTGATAGCAACGAAAGACAAAAAAATGGGATGTAAAATGTTTATTCATTTCTCAGGCATGTAGCATCTTTGTATTTTACAAGTTTCTGGGTCTGGCAGCATCTCCACAGGACTAAGTTTTGTAAGAATCAAAGGGTTGAATAATATTCAACTTGGAGTTTTAATATCTGAAACAATTGTGGATATGAAGAATAAACCTTGAAAGTACTGAGAATAATTGTTTAATCAGTTAGGTTGCATATTTGTGCAGTGGGTTTGGAGGTCATCCACAAGGGTGTGCATTAGCCTAGTGGGTTTATTCTTCATAAGGAGGCTTTCCAGTCTATGCAGACACAGATGGTTTTTTGGGGAAGCGTTTCTGCACATCTAAACTTAGGACCTAACTCTGACACTTCCTTTGGGGACGCTTCTCTGCTTAGCACAGAGTACAGGGATTAGAAGTGAAGAATAATCACTTCTCTTTATAGTTCACAACTTTCTAATAACTCAGACAGTAATGAGTCAAGAATTCTTTATTATGTTAAATCAAGAAGACATATGTTTCATCCTTAGAAAGTGCAAATAACCACCTCTTATGAAGGTGTCAAGAGGCTACCGAGAGGCTAAATTCACCACAGCGTATCAGCCTGGAGTCTATTCTCCTAATAGCTCATGTTTAGCCATATGTGATAACAGCCAAACCATATCATTTTCACATAGTAATCTGTGTAATCAAATCTCCAATTGTCTATGAATCCGCTCATCTGTGGCTTTGGAAGGACTGAGAAAAAACATTCTGTGGCATGTACACCGTGTACACTGTAATGCCTAGGTGAAAAGTGTACTGGTCCTTCCATCCCCTCTTCTTCTCATAAATAACACAGTATATGTTTTACTTCCCTTCATAAACCCTCATTCCATTCCCCCAGTAGTTGGAAACTCTCCAGTGAATTGAGAACTTACAGGAACTGGTCCAAGCATAAATCACTCATTACCAGGTTCTGTTCTTTATTTAATTTATTTTATAAATTAAACTCTTTTTTTCCTAAATGTCTATATTCCAAAATGTAATTTCTATAAATCACCTTTGCATTTACCCACTGAATTTGTTTAGTAATGTGATTATTCTCTGATCTTGGGATAAATGTTTTCTTGTATTAGTCTAATGAAAATTGAAAAATAAAATCAGACAAAATATTTTGTTACTTTGGAGTCTATTAGAGCTTTGGCATCTATGTTAGAGTAGCACCGGCCGATTTCAGTAACATCAGGAAGGCAAGGAAATAAATTTGACATTTTAATTGTGAGATTATATCACTTGGATAGGATGGGTAGGGAAAAGCCAAAACAAATTCTAATAATGAAATCATAATTTAAACAGAATATATCACACTTCTTTCTGTGTTATTTTTGCTAGGTTTTAATGTTTCAAAAGTCATAATAACACCTCATGCAATAAAGCTGCTACACTGACTTGTGAAATGAATATGAACTTTAATGATCCTTTTGCTTACAGCCAACATTTTCACAAAACTTGAGATATAAAGTTGAAAATACTGCTCACTTGGATTTGAAAAATAATAAAACCATTCTGTGGAGAAGAATGGTAATGTTTCATATCCATGTTACATACAACCACAAGCAGATTTCAGGAGTTATGTCAATCAATAGCTAGAGAGTTAACTGCAATTCACTTAGTAGCATAGACATGCATTTTTATATCATTCAGTTCTTGCTTATACTGTTAGAAAAAACATTTTATAATAGCAATCCCCTTCTCTTTTTTGAACTACTTCTATTCTTGTTATATATTAATTTTCTATAATACCATGTGTATATAGTACTTTAAAGAACAGGGGGGGCGGGGCAGGAGGAGGACTGTGCCCAAAAGACACTTAATGTAAAGTGAAATTAAATGAGGTCTGAAGCACATAGATTAATGTGAGAAGTCTGTGACAGAAATTTCATCAGCAAAGACTGTATCAATAATGTGACTTCAGAAGGGTTTTGGATTCCAGGGCACCCCTGAAGCACCACAGTCACATACAATCCTCCAGACGTCTGGTTTCACCCAGTCAAAAACATTTAATAAATATTCCTTAAAGTAGCTCTCATATGGCTTGAGCTGAAGGTGGTCCACACATAGCACAATGACCGTACTGGCTTTGCTTGCTTTACTGCCTTTTCTCACACTCATCTTCTCATAAGCCACTTCACACCTCATGTGATGAGAACCTACATTTATTAAGAGCTTGTTGTTTTGAACAGACTTCCTCTCTCTATTTCTTGGATTCTCCACTTCAACTGACAGCTCATGTTGAAATGCATCTTTGAGATCCAATTAGATATCTTCAGTTATCTCTTCCTGTGCTATTGCACAAATACGAATTAATTTCTGTAATCATATTATACTATTTAATACATATGTCTTCATTATCTACCTTTATATATGGTAACTAATTTTTACAGAGCATATCCCAACCCAGTCAAATCAGGTGGAGATTTTGCCATTAGCTTGAATGGCTAACAAAATTAGTTTCTGCAATTTTCTTTTTCATTACCATCCATACTGCAAGGCCATTATGTTGGTAGTACCCAATGGCTTGCCCTTGATATTCAGTGGAGGTATGTGCAAAGGGAGATACTATGCAGAATGTATAAACATGGAAGATCATGTCCCTGAGAAAAGATGTATCTGTTATACATCAAGTTGATAGCATTATCCTAGTCTGCACTACTTGTCATTATAAAAGGTTGCTTTTAGTTATTTACAGCTTTAGGAAATCTGAACCATTGGGTGTATGTCTACAGCTTCACATGGGCATGTGCGTTTTTACATGCACACACATGGGTAAAGCTTCACATATAAAGTCAGAAAAAAAATGTTTTCTATCGATAGCTAAAGAAAGCCATCAGGGTCACTGAAAATAAGGACAGGCATTAGGAGACTGAGTAAAAAGAAAGACTGGGGATGAATGAAAACAAAGTACTAAAAGCAGGATTAGGACTGCAGTGAAGGACAGTGAAGTAAAGCATAAGGATTGCTAAAGTCTGAGAAAGTTAGAGATGGAAGAGCTCTGTCTGGCCAGGATGAAGGAGAAGGAAGATTCCCATCAGACACTGGCAAAGAATCAGGGCTCCCAGGGCCTCAGCCACACCTTGAAGGTTAAAAACTGTTCTGCAAAAGCCCTTGAAAAACTACGGGCCTCATTTACGTCTGAGAACATCTCTTGCAAAGGAAAAAAACTTTCTACTGTTGTCACAGTTAACGGTCATTTCAGATATGATAGAGGTTTGTGCAGTTGTTTAAAAGATTTCAGTTCAGCTAATGACAGGTGTAAGATTTAAGTCTAAATTCATTACAAAGACCTAGGAATTATATCTGAAATATGTGAAACCTAGAAAAGCCAGGCATAAACAGAACCTATGCAAAGTCAAGGTCTCCATGCATGGGCAACCCTACCTGAACCCCACTTTGTGTGATACAGAGTCATTAGTAGATCAGAGAAGATTACAGGAAGTTTTGTGGTTCAAGCAGCCCTGGAGAACTGGATTAAACCTTGCCTCTTGTCATACCTGTCCTTAATGAGGCTGGTCTAGTCATTGCGACCAAACCTTTTGTACATGGTTAGTAATTATATACTTTTTGTTTTATGGGTCTCTGATTTGCAAAAATGCTGGGTACTCACATTTACATTGGTAAGAGCTGTGCTCTGACTTAATAGGGAGCTACAGAACAGCAAGCACATACACAGAAACCAGGCCATATGCATACAAACAGACAAACAAAAATCAGAGCATGGGTGTAGCCCAGGCGGACTACCAGGCTGCTGAAGCTTCCATCAGGATAAAAAGGGGTGATTTTTCATAGCTCACTGCTGCTGTCTTTTGCTGATGAGACTGGATATCCACTCTGAAGCTTCACTAACTGGGAAAGAGCTACAAACCTCAGCCTGCAAAATCCGAAGGAAAGTTCAAATTCGTGTCTCTACATCAGGTTTTGGGTAGTCTTCCAACATGTCTCTGAGAATGAACAGTCAGCCTACGCTTCTAGCATTAATATTTCTACAGCTCAGCTTTTTGTGTTAAAGATACACCAAAAAAAAAGACAATACCCAACAGAAAGAGCTATACTACACTATTCTGCACTGCTTTTTTGATGCTGTTTGCTACATGCTTTTGTATTACAATGACGAGCAGGATACATCATCAAAAAATTACCATTTCTCTCATGTGGGCAAGGTTTAGACAACATGCAGTAAACTTGTTATGAGTCTTCATTAAGTAACAAGGGTGAAAAGAAATGCTGAGGAGCTGCTGCTTTTGGTAACATCCATCCATCTCATGAGTTGAATCACAGAAAAAAAGAATGTGATCATGTAATTAAAGGCTACATCACACCCTGCAAAGAGACAACCACATCTCCAGATTTTTAATCTGTGAAAGCTTGACAACGAACTTAGTGTTCTTCTAATTGTGGCTTTCTGTACATTATGGAGGCTGGAAGGAAGAGACAGTGAGCAGCATTATGTTTTCAAGCGCTATTGATAATATGAAAGAAGATTAAATGTTCAGATAACAAAAGCTACTCTACAGGGATCAATTTGTTAATGTCAGATTTACACATTTATACTAGTATAAATCCAGCATGGCTGCACTGAGATCAAAATATCTTAATTTACATAGGTGTCATTTGTAGTTCAGTTTTGTCCTTAATCTTGCATTTCTCTTTATTCATTGTAATTTTACAGAAGTGTGTCATAACTCAGAGGGAAATTTTTAAGAATAGAATGTCATGCACTGGAATGGTGTTTGCATATACACTGGGAGGTTTAAAATACATATGAAGAACTAATTAATTTGAAACTGAGAATTTTGGCAGCATAATTAAAGTAAAAGACAACTGTGAAGGAAGACTGAAGGAAAGGACAAGGAGAAGGATGGGTTAATGCAAGATTTCACAGGCGCAGAAAGGTAGAGGCAGTTGAATTAACAAAGAAATGGGGAAAAAAACCCTAATCATATACAAAGTGAGGAATACCTATTGCGTTCTCATGGTTACAGACAGATGTCTAAGCTGACTTTCCCTGAATCAACTTTACTCAACACCTGTGAGCATGTGGTTAATTTAACCAGAGTACACAGTGTACATTTCTTTCAGTTAAAAAAAAAAAAAAAAGTTGACCTCTGGTATTGTGAAAGAAAGACAATCACCTAACCTAATAGGCCCTTTATTTGCTAATCAAACCTCTCATTAACAATTAATTGGATCAAAAGTTCGCTGGCCATTATTGCTGTGTCAGTTCGACTCTGAGGGCCTCAGAGGATGAAACTAAATGAGCTGGTCAGGTTATAAATAATTTCCAGTGGCTACTCCTCTTACCTCGAGCTGTTCAGGTGGAGGTCAACGTCCTGCCTACTGCAGGCAGAAAAGACTGTTGCTGTGACAAGCAAGAAGCATTCTTCCTTTTCTAAGACACTCATTTAGGCTTAGTAATTTAAACCTTTTTAAAAAGCCACAGTATAAAAAGCAGCTCTATACTGCAGTGTTTCTGCATGTACTTGCTTATCATGACTGAATCAAAGCAACATTTCAGATCACTTTAAAGCCTTTCAAAAATGAAAGAAGCCTGCAGTTGCTTTAATCAGGAAATCTGCTTCTTAAAGAAACCCTGCAGAGACACCTTTATGGCAATATAATTATTTGTTTCTATTCTTAACCTAATAATACAGGTAGTGACTGACAGAGTTCAAATACTACTCATCAAATAACATGAAAGGACCTGTCAGAAATGAATGAAGATACAAATGAGAATAAAGTGAACAGGGTTTGGCCCAAAATATGTGCAATGCCACATTTAACAGTTGGTTTCTCTTTAGTCATTAAAAAAGGGGGGGGTGGGGAAGGAAAAAAAAGAAAAATTCTTCTTTCTGGTTTCCCTTTAGACAAAAAGTGACAAGTGGGTACATCAACTCAACATACACGTATTACAAGTCAATTTTAAGAGTGTGGTCTGGGCAGGTCAAGTCTCAAAGATCCTGTGTGGTGAACTCCAATATGATGACAGGAATCTATGTTCATTATAATTTGACTAAAAGAGCAAAGTAAAGAAGGAAGTGGCATCCATCCAGGGCCAGCCAAAGGATCAGGCAATGAAAAAGAGTGACATAAAATGTACGCACATGGTGGCAGAAGGGAGGAAGGAATTTGGAAAAATGATGTTGAAATGCAGTGCCATGCAAGAATTCATGGGTTTCCAGACAGGGTGAGAAAGCTGCAGAAATGTGTGGCTTTTTATATTGGTTAATCAAAAAGAAGAGCTATAGTATTAAAAAGGATAGGGGTGGGGGGGAGGGAAGTGAGCTATTTAAGGGAAGAATCTTATGAAGTGGTAAGTGCTTTTAATAGGATAACAGGTTTTAATGTATACAGTAAGGTTATCCAGACCAAATAAGGGAGCTGAATATATAGAGAAGCTGAGCAGTTCTTCACAAAAGCAATACCTAATGGCTCAAGCTGTCACCTAGAATGAAGGAAAAATCTGAAAAAAGAGTGGGACGGGAAAGGACAACAGAAGAGTTATGGTCATTCACCAATTATGTGTAACTAACTCCAGATGCTGCGCAAAGATATGTGTACATAAGTTTTTTTCAGGCAAATGAAGTGATCTCCTAACTGGCCAGAAGGCATGTAGTAGTGGTTAGGTCAGCATGACATTAACATATTTATACAGCTTTGGCAAGGCTTGGGAACAAAAGCAGAGCTCTCGTCTGCTTGGAGCATGGACAGAGGGAGGTCAGAAAAGATTGATAGCTCTGAGTAGCTGAGACTTGGAAGCTTCTAGTGCATAGTAATGTTCTTAGGGACCTCTAGAAACTGGAGACTATAGTTCCGGATACAACTACTGCTATTGCATGCTCCCACTGCTGCAACAGGTTATGTCCACAGTAAATCTCTAATTCACAGCTCCTGTGTGGAGGGGAAAAAACCTATAAACAAACCTTTCTGTGCCTTCAGACCCAGGAATGCTCAGTTGCTGGCTGAACTACATACCACTTGTAACTGGCTTTAAGAAAACTGAAGTACAGGGAGAAGAGGGTGACTCAGTACCTTGAGAATGGGATCCCAAGTCTGGAGAAGAGCCAGGAGAAGGAAACATTGACCCTGGAGTCACCCCTCCTTATGAATTTTGCAGTTTAGTGAAAGATGCACTGGCCAGGCAGGATTTGGCTAACTCTGATAGAATTAAATATACATGACTCCACTTCAGTGACAGGCTGTTTGTTGTCAGGCATATGTATCAACTATGACGTAGCTGTATTTGGAGATATTTTATCCATTTAGTAATGCATATTATTATATATATACATATTTCCCTTCTGATTACTTATTTTCAATACATTAGCAAAGATGTTTCCCAAAGGGCTGGAAAGGGGGCCTGGGAACCGGATAAGACCATTCTCCAGGCTTAAATTTTTAATATTAAAATGCATTGAGATTTGCTATACACTTGCTCAAGATGTATTGCCCCAAGCAAAACAGTGTTTTATAGATGGACATGAAATTTTGTTGCTTTCAGCTGAGGGTCACATTTGTTTTAGTGGCTTTGGGATGTGTAAAATATTGAATGACAAGTATAAAGCATTCTATCTTTGAAAAAAAATTTAGAATGGAAGTCTTTTTTTATAAGTATGCATATATGCTCAAACACACATACAGACACCCTTTTATGATTAAATAGATTTTGAAGAAACATAATTCAGGTAAAAAGAAATACTATACTGTTATTTTTATTATACAAGACTGCGTCTTAGATACTCTGGGTAAATCCAGACACTTACTTTCCACTGACAAAGCACAATATTCTTAATCTAAATCATGCCAAGAGTAAACCTTAACTCTCCTGCTCTCCTGCAAAGAAGAAACATCTGTTTTAGCTGGAGCATAGCTGAAGTGAGTGTAAGAGGAAGTTACATTAGATCACTTCTGTCTTCCTAATTTTAAATGACACCGGTATTTGAACCATATTTCATTAAATATTCCTGAACACGTTCTGTCTCTACAACCCACTTTCATCAAGACATGCAGGGAAACTCATGTGAAAATCTTTCTCTTTGAATACATAATGTAAGTTTGCTAATCATGCATTAATCTCATGTATTGATTTTGCATTATTCCTAAGAGGGAAAGAAAAGTGATTCTAACAGTTCTGTTGGTTTGATAAATATTTTAGCTAAGGTTATGCTGTGATTACTGTAAAGCCAACTTAATTCGCATTAAAAGCCCATTTCATCTCATGCAACTCTGTATAAAAAAAAATCTGTTTTAGTGATGTATCAGTACATTTGCTTCAGCATGAAAATTACTTCTTTGTAGTTTGTAGGAAATTCTTTTTCCAAACTTGAGTGACTAGGGTTTTTTTTCAGTTATCGGCAGGAAAATAATGTTGAAAGGAGATGGTGGTAAAATAGTGAGAATTTAGCCAAGATGAGCATCCTAACTGCAGACAGAGTTATTCTAAATGCTAAATTAACATTTACAAAATTTTACACCACTACTTAGGAAAAGATATAATTTCTCCACCATGATAGGGAGCTAATCTATTGTATACATAAATAAGTCAAAGCAAATTCTCCTGTTTATGAGTTGTTGCCTTGAGCTGGGTTTAAGTAGATAAAGTGTGGTTACTAGAAAGGTATAAATGAAAGCATGCATCTGGAGGTGAGTTAGTTTCAGAACTAATTTGAAGCAAGAGTTAGAGCAAGTGCAGCTGCACTGTCTGACCTTTATCTAATGTTCCTGGCAAAGGCAGAATTTGGAAATTTTGTTCACTTGCCCCCTTTTCCTTGGTCATACTCATTGTTCTGGTGATCAGGTGGGATGATACTGGTTTTGCTACAGTAGCCCTACACTGCTTGAGGACATTGTCAGGCTAAGTTATCCAGCTTTAAAAGAGCACTGCATTACTGGTGTGAAAAAAAGAAGGAATGTCACAGGGTCAGAATGCTATCTGTGTGATTTGTTGTCAACTCTACAATAACAGGCTGTAGCTCTTGGCATTATACATTGAAGGGTACTTCCTCAAATTATGTAAATCAGTGATGATTTAGCAAAGGCAAGTGATCCATACTCATTTAGAACCTCTAAAAAGCTAGATGTCGATATGCAAAGTTAATATCAAGTTTCTTTTTTCCTAAAACATAGGCAAACATTTTCCAATTTAGATGAAGATTTTAGCTGTCTTAAATGTTGAGAAGCTGTAACTTGATGCTTTTCCCCAGATCTTCTGTTAAGTAGAACCTCTAGCTGAAACACATGTTGCAACCTTGATAACATTAGCATTGTTGTACATGCTATTAATTGAAGTATTCCCAGACCAAAGAAGATAACTTGAAAAATAGAGATATTTATTAAGTTTATGTGGTTATGTGTTCATTTATGGTTTTACTTCATTCAGTCTTGCCAATAATAGATACTTAACAGGAAAATACTGGTATTTACGTAAAAGTGCATTGCCATTTCCTCTGGAATGCAGAGATTTCACAAGGCATGCTCCCATATCAGCATGCACTGGTTATGTAGGTAGGTATATTCAATAGCAGGCTCCTCCCTCAATCACCATAAACATATTTCAACTTAGCTACATGTCTTTCTATCAGTTCTGTTAATAGTAAAGTGACAGTGGCTTGCTCTAAGGAAATATTTTCCCTTTAGAAGTAATGTATTAATTTATGAAGTCTATGTTAAAAACAAATAAGAAATCCTACCAAATCACTAAGACTACATAATGAGAGGTGAAATGGAATGAACTTTTCAGTCCTGTTTGGCCCTGTCATTCTAGAAATCTACAACATCTGATTAATCATTCACTAGCTGCAGAAGGGAGAAGTGCGGCAGAACTGTAATTTAGTAGGAGGGGTTTGTAATTAATTCATATTTATTTTTTATCTTGCTGTTTTTTTCTGCTTCAAATGGCAACAGAATAAAGCCTTAGAAATATAAGTGGGTCTGAAGACAAGGGATGTTGCTTTCATTTAGGTTGAGGGCCTCTTTAAGATATCTTTTCATCCATCTTCTGCCTTAGAACTGATATCATTTCATTAGTGTCTTCTCTTTTGCAGAAGTTAGAGAAGGAGAGAGACCAGGATTTCTAAGCATTTTTCAGTGCACATTAAGTAAAATTTCCTTGATATCATCAGACAGCTAGAGCATTAGGAAACCCTGTTCAAAAGGGAAAAAATGAACACATTTACAAAATTCAGGATCATATCAATGGCAAATGTTTTGGAATTCATTTCTGTGTAAAGACATTTGGGGTGCTCATGCCTAGAGGCTTCCTTAAGTTAAGAGATAAAGAAGTCTTGGATACCTGCCCAGGCAGACTGTGCCAAAATCATCTCTGGCAGTCCTTACAGCGGAGATTACAGTTAAATGTGAACTGAGTCACATTACTTTCTATTTTCCAGTTCTGACAGATGGAAACAGATACCAAAGAAGAGTCCAAATCTCTCCACATGTTGATCCATCTCACTCATCGTGCTCAACATACTGCATTCAAAGTGGAGAGCTATTCTACAGGTATCAATTTGGGAAAAATGTTATGCTAGAAAGGAAATAAAATCAAGTACACACAAGATACTGCCAGTGAGATCTGTGCTCTGTTCTTGATCTAGTGAAAGCAACAAGATGTAAATCTGCAGGTTTTTAACAAGACAACTTATTCAGACCAAGTTGAAGGAAAGTTAGATTAATACTATGGGTGCTTTGTTTGGACATGGCTGCTTTGTTGGGACATGGCCTTTGGTAGGTTTCTATAACAAAAAATCAAGTGTAACTGTCTCTATTGGGGGACTTGAAATGTAATGCTGTTGTGGAGGCTTTTTTGCTTGCATGCTGCTTCTGCGCTTTTTACATGGGGACCATTACAGAAGCATGGTTTGGAAACCTGCATGCAGAATCAGATGCAGCCAGAGCTCCACTGCTGATGGGCACTACAGGATGAAGTAGGATGAATGGAGCCTGAAATTCATGACACCTTCCAGTGTGTTGCTTGGATTCATGACACTGCTTTTTTAATTTCTTATTTCATTCTGACAATGAAGTTACTAGGGCTTGTCAGAGTCTAGAAGCTAAAGCAAGAAAAGTAGCATCAACATGACAAACATTTGTTTTCTGCAGGGGTTCTGTTAAAAAGCAACAGACAAATAAGAGGTCTCTGAAAATCTAGAAACCAGAAATAACTCACGTGTAGAAAAAAAAGGGTGAACATTAAAAACATGGGTTTTTTTCATGTTGGTTTCTTAAGAAGATAAAGCTTATGTTTGATCATTATAATCTGCCTCCCTTCCCCTGTTACCTGTTTTAGTCACTGAGAAACAGATAGGTATCTCAGAGATACTGTGTTTGGACAAGTTTCATGAAAATCTGTCACAAAACATGGGGGAAATATTCAAGGGAAGATCCTGCCAAACGAAAGGCAGAATCCTGAGTTCAGCATTACTTGTTCTTCAGCAATCCAGCAGCCAGGGTGCACGCACAGGCTGGGTAGCCAGCACACCCACAGTTTGGCACCAGCCAAACCACCAGCCACCAGCATACGCTGCCCCTTTTGCAGCTGCTGGTTATTGTCAGGGAGAGAGACCTGGGGTTTCAGTGCAGGCTTTGGTGGGAGGCAATTAGAGACATCTCAGGGAATAATGATGGGCAGCATGAGACACAAATCTGTGAAAGTGAGGTTTTACTACCTCTGTTGTTGGAGGAACAACTTACTAAATGTGTATGCAAAAGCTGTAGAAGGAATTTTATGGCAACAATACTGAAGATGGCCATTCAAAAGTCTGCAGTATTTTCCCACTATGATGGGGTAAAAGGTTCTTTCTTCCACTCTGAAAGAATCACATTTCTCTCAATAATAGGATGCAAGAGATTAGAAAGGACTGTTTGAATTACTTAAAAGTAGAGTGCACTCTTTAAGAGAGTGTTATGTAAATGCAGTTAATTTCACTTTGAAACTCAAAAGGAAGGTAGAGGTATATTTGAATGTGAGGGTGGTGCTATTCATGATCTGAATTTTAATAACATTCCCTTGAAGCTCTCAGGAATTGTTTTCCATTAGGGATGAGAAATTCAGAAATAAGGGAGTGGCTGACAAATATTTTGCTCACAAACAATGCTCTCTAATAGTGGCAGTAGTAATCATATTAAGTGTTTCAAATCCAGAGACTCAAGAGAACTGTCTAGCACAAGAGAGCTTTTCAGACTGTGAATCAGGCAGAGAATGGAGCGACCAAGAAAGATTACCATCAGTATATCAAAAACGGAAAAACCTGGCTGGAGAGATTTGGGTTGTTTAATCAACTGGTATCAAATTTTCAAAAACAGCCTAAATGATAGGAATGGAGATAAGAGAGGACACGCAGCTTGTAGTTGCTCTCCTCTAATCTGAATGCTGCACCAGTTGTGTGGATATGAACAGTACCACCAGAATATATTTATGCATAAGACTTCCATTGTGGCATAAACTGTGCTCAGAAATGACAATGGAAATTAAGCTTTTAAAAAATGAAAACTGAAACTGAAAACCTCAGTTGGAGAATGATGGATTTTTATTTTGCCTGTTTGTTTTCATATATTTGGTTTGAAGAAATGAAGAATGAAAAATACATAATTTCACATCAGGATGGAATTTATACTTCAGGGGGTTTTAAGGTCAGCTCAGTTCTCTTAAATAAATTAGAAAAACAGTTTTAACTGTTCACCTTTTTAGGTATGTCTTTTCTTTGGTCTGAAAACTTAAAAAGTAAAAATGTTGTCTTGAATTAGAAAAAAAATCATTCCATTAAAAGAGTCAAAATAAAATATCTCAGATATTTTATCTCCTTTCTTATTTTCTTAACCAGAACTACTCAGTATTTGGACTGCAATTCATGAGCATTTCAATTTCTGCCAAATTGCATTTTGTAACAGCTAATTCACTTAGGGATATTCAGACATTTTGGTATATCATAACACAGAGCTGCCCTGTCAGATTAACCCATTACTCTTTGGTTATGATAATGTTTCTAAAATTTTGTCTACCCCTAACCAGATGTCTTGTGATTTATGTCTCTCCACAAGACTATATGCAATAGGAGATAAATGGTACGCTAATGTTCCATATGTGGCTAATATAAAAATAAATAATGCAGCTGAGGGAACAGAAAGTTATGCAGATTCTGTAATACATGTAATTACTGAAGAAATGGACTGTTTAATGCAAAAAAAAGTTTGAAAATTTAAATTATGAGACACTCATGTCGTACTGAAAAATTGTAACCAAGGGGACATAGATTTTTGGAATCATGCATAAAATACAAGGCTGGATATTTGCTGCCACCATTAGTTACAACAGAAGGAAATGATTCTTTACTAACAGATGTATACTGATTTAACATGGTAAGGCTGGAGATGGAGCACAGTATACCGTGTGTTAGAGCCATTTTCTATACTAAAAATACCAAGTATAATCTCAACACATCATTGTGGCTGAGTATAATAAAAAACCTAAAAAAAATGTAAAATTATTAAGAAAAAATTTTAAGAGAGGCTTTTTGCACTCTAAAATCTCTTAGAATTCATTTAGAAGAACAGTGAGAGAACACCATAATTTCTCCAGTAGAAGCAAAGAGCATGCACTGCACCAGTTGTGTGAGTGATGATTACTGACAGATATAAGGCCACTGATCTTTCAGTTTGAAACAGATAATTACCCAAAGCTGGAAATTCCATACATATACTTTAAATCAGTAGGAATGGTAAAAGGTTTAAAATTGCCTTCTTATCGTGAACCAGTATTCAAAACAGATTGCAAAGTATTTTTATGGAGGCAAGTCTGAAAGACAACAAAAACAAGGTAACTAGTGACCTTGTTGTACTCCAAGGAAAAAATGGGTCTGTTTTTATAAATGTTTGACAGCTGCTGTTCAGATCTTACAGTTAATCCTAATTTTGAGATTTAAAAAAACATGATTTTGAACAGATGCAGTAATACAGTTATAAGAGGAGTTAAGCTGATACAGTGTTGCAATCCACCAACATCAACAGTAAAAAGTGAAAATGTACTTTAACGTTCATACACCCACTGTGTAATTGATTAAGGTTTTAAGAGACTACCCATAAACTTAATTCTGAAGAACTTCAAACCTAAAGAATTTTTCTTTTTGCCTCGTTATAAGGAGGTATGCAAGATTTAGTGACGAAGGTTGCTTTTTATACTGATTTTTTTATATTGTTTTGCTTAAGAGTTTCAAAATTGTTCACAAATGTTGACTTAAAACATAGAATTTGGGGGGTTTTTTAGTTAGTCTTTTCATATAGTTCAGACCATCCAAGACTCACTCATATGAAACACAAAATATAATTACATCGTGCAAGGTACACATACTAAATAATGAAAGAGATGAAAAAACATTAGTGCCATCCTCTTTATTTGAGAGAAAAGGAAAAAACGATGCTTTTCCTGAAGCCAATCATAGTGATCATGGTCCGAAAACAAGGAGGAAAGAGCGAAAGAGATCGTGAGTAGAAGAGAGCATGAGTCAAGAAGTCCAGCTTTTCAAGTGAAGGAGACCCCATATCTCTTAAGAAAAAGCTTGAGAATTGTTACTATTTCATCTGAGTGGCCACACATCTATCCCATGTGCAGTATTGACTTAGCTCCATGTTCTGTGAGACAAGAGACTGTGTGTCTGAATCAGATCTTAGATCTGGAGGTACAGCTACTCTTCTCTGAGCTGCAAGACCTAGGTGCACATGCCCATATTGCTGAGACTTGATAGGGGAGTTGTCAGGAAAGAAAACAGGAAGGAACAGGCCACAGCCTCACAGAATAGTTCTGGCAGCAATGTACAACCCACAGGTCACTGGCAGGCCAACCATGTTCTAAATCATTGAAAATAAGAATACTGACTACAGTAACTTCTCAACAGGTGAGCAGTATAGATGAAGGTCAACCAGCCAAAAATGACCCTCCAGCTATCTTTGGAAAAGTAGATATGAAAAGCAGCTGTGAAGAGCAGGTAAAGGCCAATACTGACAAACCCAGATCTTCAAGTTTCTCCTAAGGTGCTCCCAAGTCTCATCAGTTCAACTCTGCCTTGATATTACTTCATTTCTATTGATTTTGCTCTTCACCAGTTATTGCATGCCATGTGTTAGGATATCAGATCCAATCATGTGGAGCAATGCAATCATGTGTTCAGGTTTCAAAGAGCTGATATCCCTCTCTCTCGTTCATAGAATTGCATCATTTTTTATCATGACCAATTTTTGACAGCGCTTATGGATGTCTGTTTGCTGGTACTTTGCAGTAAAATAATTAAAACTTGTCCAGTACAAGGAGAGAGGCTGGACGATCTTCAGTATTCTGAGAATTTGTTTGCTGAGTTGCCTTACAGGAATCTAGCAAGTGGCTGAAAGGCTGCCCTTGACCTGGTTCTTTCATAGTTACCTCCTGATACCTGTAAGAGTGATACCTGCTCTGAACACACTTTCTGAAGCAGACTTAATTATTTTGTGTTATATCAGGAAGCAGTCTAACTCCTGAGGAAAAAAACTCTCTGGCCAAAAACCTGAGAAAATCCACAAGGCAAGTAAAGCACCTGACATTGTTATCTAGTGCTTGCTTTTTCAATACCCAGTCCACCATAGAAGCCCGCACTGCTTCTCAGAAGTGGATTTAACTTTCTCCATTCTGCTGTAGGATGTTGTTTTCCAAGCATTTATGCAGTAGTTTAGTAAAGAGGAAGAAAATGCGTGGCTACTCTTGCTGTTGATGAAGGGTATAGTGACAAACTGGCTTAATCAGAGGTTCATACACGTCTGAGACCAGATGTACGTTTCACCTTCACA
Organism: Falco rusticolus; assembly: GCF_015220075.1. Taxonomy (NCBI): domain Eukaryota; kingdom Metazoa; phylum Chordata; class Aves; order Falconiformes; family Falconidae; genus Falco; species Falco rusticolus. The sequence goes on along the minus strand of NC_051189.1, from coordinate 73,529,659 downwards.
GCTATCTCCCAGTGTCTTGGTCACTCCAACAAACAGCTCTGGCACTGCCTTTTGGCAAAGAGGAACTAAATCAGCATCATTCACCTTGGAACAGCAGCAAACACCTTGAATCTCAAGTGTTTTTTTTTCTCTGAAATTCAGGGAGCAGGTCCCCTGGCAGTAGGACACAGAATGTGATCAATAACAGTATGCCATTCCTTGTCTGTGCTTTCAGCTGCGACACAGTTGGTGCAGTAAGCAGGGTGACCTTGCGATTTGTTCCTCATCCCACACTGCAGTCATGACACAGTATTGTGATAGTTCTCCTACACAGGCTTCTTCAAACCTAGGATATCTAAGGTTGCTGTTTAGTTGATTTAGCAACTCGCCGCTGCTGAAGAGGGTAATTCACATTCCTCCTTCTCATCTCTTGCTCCCAAGTACAAGCTTTGGAATCATAACTTCTGTGAGTGCTTGCCAGATTTATTTGTTAACCAATTTAATACATTAAATTCCAGAAAACAAACTAAACAAAACATGTTATTGGACTAAGACAGCACACAGACATGTACAGTGAGCACAAGGCGGAACTTAAGTCCACACAGGTAGCAAGAAGATAGTAAGGGTGGGGAGAAGATAGCAAGAGAAAAGGGTGGGGAGAAAGGACAAGGGAAGGAAAGGACAGGAAAGGAGGAAAGGTGAAGAAATACTTTGCCCATTGAAATGGCAGGAGGTAATTTGAAACACCCAGCTGTCCCGTATCTAGGTGTGCAGGTCATAATCAAAGTTGATCTGAACTCCAGTATTGCCACTAGTCCTTTGGTAGGCAGCAGACCCAGAGACATGGGTTCAGCACAGCTGAACTGGTGCAGTAATGGGGCAGGTAGAACTCAGACAGAATCTCCACCTCCAGTGAAATCCAGTGTCTCAGAACAGTTCTCATCCTGGCTCAGGAGGAAAGTGTCACACAATTTTTTTCATGCATCTGGCAGAGACATGGCTTTTCCCCCTGAATGTCCTCACATAGGGTTGCTTGAATTGCTAGTGTAGCTGTCTATCATCCCTCTTCCACCCATACAGAGTAGGACAACAGAGGCAGGACATAGATGGGACCATCATTCCAAACCAAGCGAAGGTCAGGAATGGCTGTACTAGAAATGCTGCTGTGTCAGGGAGCAATGAAGCAAGCAGTGTGGCGCAGATGAACCTCAAATCACTGGTTGTGCATGTTGAAAAAAGGCAGCTGTATTTTCTGCTGTCTATACTTCCTTGCATGGAGATACGCTGGCATTTTCAAAGCCTTTTGGAAGCACAATGTGGAGTGGAAAGTCATGGTGGGGGGTCCACAGCGTGGCCTTGTGGAAGAGGTCTTATGGGACTCCATGGGTAGCCTCTGTGAGCCACAATGGCCTGGAGCCTGGTGGCAAGGCTGGATACTCCTGTGACATGATGCTTGGGAAGATCTCGAGAGTCTTCCCAGAGAAATAGATAGCTATTGAGCCTGTCAGCAAGGGCATCACAGGGAAAGACTGTGACTGGTCGCATATCCTCTGTGGATCCAGTGAGTTAAGCCATGTAGATCTTGCATTTTGTTCCAGATATCTTCCTCTAAATTTAGCTTTTCTGTTGTCCTTTAAACATCAATTCCATTGTACAAGAAATTTTAGAGTTCAACAACAACCTCATAAACATTATGTGGTATTAGAAACGGGCAGTATTACAGACAAAATACCTTGAAACTGAGAAATCAGGGAAGAAGGGGAAAGTAGACGGAGATTCTAAAGACTGTTGAAAAAGTCTGTGTTTCCAGAAACGTGTGAACAACTAGAAGACTGTGATTTCTTCAAGAAAGCAAGTGAAGCCATAAAGGAAAAAATTGTGTGTACATGTTAAATATATCTTCTGATCCCATTGAGGTTTACTTTCAGGTAGTACAAAAACAGAATAGTTACCAGACAATGCCACTTAAGTCAGGAGCAATTAACTCCCAGCAGTATGTGTTTTACAGGAAACAGTGAGAAGGCAAAGAAATTTTTGAAGGATATATTTGGCTACTGAGTTAAGTATGCAACTGTAAATAGATTATTTCCGTTAAATAACTACTTTAAGGCCAGACCCTGGAAGACTTCACAGAGTCAAAAATGAGAAACTGACCACAAGTGAATTAAATTTACATTTGGAAGAACTGGAAGAACAGCTAAAAACAGCTAAGTCTAAAGACCAGGTGACAAGTTTTGGTGAGTGGATGGTGACAGCAAAGAAAGCATGGAGTGGGTCTTCAAGCTGCATACAGAGACATCATGCAATGAATTTTCAAAATAGAAGTAAAATGACATTGCAAAAAAGTGAAAATACTCACAGCACATAAACACAAGCTTTTGGACATGGCCAGCATCACTTGCAAGAAATAAATTCTTTTTAAAAAGCATTCCAACAATGATAAAAAGTACCTGTGGAGAAATAAAGCATAGACATTCTTAACAAAGAACATGACACCACTAATGTTCCACACAGAAATGAAATTGTCCAGAATAAAGAGGATTTCAGCAGAGAGGATTTCATCTACTGTAAAAAAAAAAGAAGAAATAACACAAATGAAGGGGACTTGTTTATGGGATCTGCTCAAGAGAAACCATGTCTGGTTTCTACATTACAACTGGAATACTACATTAAACAGAAAAGAAACATGTTTAATATAAATTGGACATGGCTGCACAAATGAATTTGAGATCTGAAAGTATAGCAAATGGTTTGAAGAGAAAAATCTAGTGACACAGAACATAGACAGCAAATTTTATCTCTCATTCTGGAAAGGTAATTCCTAACAGGAGTATACATGAACTATATATAAAGATAAAACAAAAAATCCTGACAGGTTAATTATTGGAATTATGTCATAAACAGGATATCTATATTGAAATGAAAACATAACAGATTGCAAGTTCCAGTGAAAGAATTGATACTGTAGAACAGTGAAACATGAAAATGGAACTGGAAAGAAAAAAACATATAAAAAGAAAACAGATGTGTAGAAGTGGCAAAGGAACATCCAAATCATAATAAGCATCAAAATGCTATGAAGAAAATTATAAGTGAAATAATATGGATACTTTTAATAATGTGGGTATTTAAAAATAAATAGATGACAGAAAGAAATATGCTACAACATATGAAACGAAAAAAGAATGTGTACAGGAGTCTGGTGACATGCATACAAATATACATAGATTATTTTCTTATGCCAGGAAAATGTGTATATTGTTTACTGAAATTATCCAGAAAGGGCACTATTAGAAATTATGACTGCAAAGTCTGAAATTAAACATGCAAAATTTATATTTACTAGACATTGGACAATGACAGTGGCAGACAATGAACAACAATGTCATTACCACAAGTTAAAAATTATATTAATGGAAACCAATGCTACAATTGTGAAAAAAGAAGTTACAATATCACTGACCAAATGAAGAGAAAGCATCCACATAAGTAATAAAAAATGAAGTCAGATGAATATTCAACCCTAATCCGAAACTGTATATAAAGCCAAAAGCCTCCAACTAATCTGCCAGAGCTATGCTAATCCACACTGTCAGTGCTGGGGTGATAACCATCTGCTAAAGAACCCAGCACTAAATGCAGTGAAGAGTCATCCTGAGTCAACCTTCTTCACAGACACTGCACACATGTAAGGTGCCTTCTCAGATCATGCAGATCTCTTTCACCTGTACCAGTCAAGTAATAATGTACTAATATTTCCAAAGTTTAAAGGTCATGCCTCAGGTGACATCTGTAATTGACTTTAGACCATTAATCCAGCTTCTGCTCTCTCTGGCTTATGGGACACAGTCCTGGACAGCCATACACACTCACATCCAGAATGGCCAGCATTTAATTCAGAGAACAAAAGGTTTCTCCTTCACACATGTTGCAAGAAATACATGAGCGATGTACCCACCGTTTATCATCAACCCTTCCATTCCTGACTAAATTTATGGTGGAGCCAGGAAAAAAAAACATCTACATGGTCACTTGGGTGATGCAGAAACTGTATATTTGAGACTACACAGACTTAGGTCATCTCACTGAGTAGAAGCAGCTTTAGTGTTTTGTTAGATGATTGCTGCTTGTCAGTGCTTAGGTGTAAGATATCCATTCTCATCATCTGGAGTGACTGGCTTCACCAGCAGCAGATAATGGGGCATTTCCTTGCAGAGGTTCTGGAGGCAAGCTGAATGGATTAGGATTTACATCCTTCCTGGCAGGACATACCCAATACAGGTATGGGAAAACACTCCTCTGTGACTCAGTCCCTCATTTATCAGTCCCACATTCTTCCTCCAAATCTATTTGGTGGCTGTTTGCAGCAGCAAGAAATACTCAGACAACACAGGTCACAGAGGCAGCAGTATTTACATGATACAAACTTTGCCTTCCCCTTCAATGCCTAGGATGGCCTAGTGTTTGGAGAAAGTCAGGTCATGAATGACAGTTTACTGAAGCTGAATCTAGATGAAGTAGAGATAATGTTGATGGCCAGGGGAAAATCACTTTGAGAACTGGTGTTTGTCACACAGTTTCCTTTGGCTGAATGTGTGTGTGTGTGTGTATATATGTATATATATATAATATAATATATTCTTCCTCAGATCATTTTGTAACTTTGTCCATGCTGAGTTCCATGTTACCATAACTCTGTCGGTAGTTCTTAAAAAAACATTATGTAGCTGTACATAACATTTTTTATAGTCAGCAGAGCAGCTCCTATAGAAGTATGGACCAGCATAAATGCCATCTTTCATCCCTGATGCAAGGTGAGTTTCTCTTAAATTATATTGGACATGACAAGTACCAAGGCATGGATATCTTTCCAAAACAAACTGAAACAAATAAAAATCCAGTCAAAAGAAAACGTTATATACCATGTGCCACAGGAGGAACAAACGAGACATGATGGATGTTAGTCATATGCTAGAAAGTTCTCAGTATAACAACAGCAACTGAATAGAATCTGACACTTGAAATCCACTGAAAACTGCAAAATGCTTTTGGCTTCATGTAAATGAAATACCTTCTTTCTGCTTCCAGTCCAGCCCTTCAATAGAAGAAATGATGGAAATCGTTACTTATATTGCAATAGAGTAAAGAATCAGGCCCTTAACCCTACTGCTCAAAACGGTAGGTATTCATATTTTCTGCACATATCTCAAGACTGTGAAAAGGCAAGTTTTTATTTCTTTCTCTGCATACATAAAAATGGATTTTATTTCTATATGACTTAATAAACTTGTGTATAAAAAGTTTACATGCCTTTTTATTGCTTAATGTTTTACTTTCCAGATTATTTGGCCAGTGGTTAATAGCAGACTTATATACAGAGCTACTAAATGAGCTGTTTAGTAAGGTTTAAGAAGTTTATTAGTCTCCTCAGTATTAAAACTTTTGCTTAAATTTCAAGGTATGATGACTTCCAACATTTAAGTAACAAGTAAGGTGTCCAGTCTTTCTAGACAAGCAATGTGGTAGCTCTGTAATCCACTGAAACACATATATCATTGCTAGGCAAACAATATTGAAAAGAAAAAGTAGCAAATAAGCTTTTTGCATGCGGAAGTTAATATTTAATAGCGTTATCTTTGCTAAAAGAAAATTAACAACCAACATAGAAAAATGTAGTAAGAATTTCCTGATGTATACAATTGTATAATATTCACCTTATTCTTTTTATCTTATGCAGAACAGTAGCTAACCATATCTTAGCCTTGGCATATATTATTTCTATTAATGTAATTAAAAAAATATAATAAAAATAGCCATAATGTTTCACTCTCTCTTTTTCATGTATTCCCTACAATGCACCACTGGTGGGCAGCAGCCAAGTGCAATGTGGGTGACAGGGACTGCAAGATCAAAATGAAACTTTACCAATCAGTACAAAAACTTACATAAAACAGAGAGATCACATTGTAGGGTAAGGGAGTTCCTGCTCTCATGTTCTGCTTCAAAAATTCGTCGTAGTACTGTCTAAATGCCAGGCTGGCCACTGAAGTAATTCAGAAATTAATATCACAAACATCAGGAAAAGACACTGAAGCAATAAAATTCAGACTAAAATAGCAATTATTTTAGTCACTTCAGATGGCACATTGCTTTCCATTTTTAAAGGTATATTCACAAAAAAAGTAGGTCCCATGCGTTGGCACCAAATTATTGCAACAGTGGTCTGAACTTGCTGTCAAGTCTTAAAAAATTTAGATGTGCAGGAGAAATCAGAAAAGGAAAAGTATTTTAAAGTTGTATGAATTCAAGGAAAAATGGTAAGAGGAAAAATGCACTGGCATACCAGGCATTGCTCTCAAAAAAGGTGAGGAAAACTCATTTTGCCACTGATGTATGACATCAGAGAGCATTCATACTGCATATTTAAATTGAAATCTCCCTGGAACCCTGAGAGCTTTTACTTGCTCAGCACAGAGGGATCCTGTACTTGAAAGGGACTGAAAGGCACCACAGTAATGTCCAAAACTGACAGTAGAAACTACATTATCTACCTCATATTATAATTTTTACTTATTACTATAAGTAATTCTTTTTAACTCATAGTTACTCTTTTTATTTTTGCTACTTATTTGGGTAGAATTGTACTTGGAGGGAAAGAAGCTTTATTCCTTTCATCCTCTTGCATTCTTGCTCTTCAGTTTAGTCACTGAAGCTGATGTTCACATGTTATATTTGCCAGCTTCTCCTACTACAGCCGATTTTAGCAAACAATTAAAGCCTTGAACCACATGCAGCAGAATGTAACAGAGACGTCATGCACCATATGACTGTCTTTTAAATCTGAATAACTCTTGATGTGGATATGCTGACTCTGACCATTTTTTCTTTAAAAGAATAAAAATCCATCTCTACGATCTACCAGTATCATTTGGATGTTAGGAAAAATTTCTTCACCAAAAGGGTTGTCAAGCACTGGAAGAGGCTGCCCAGGGAAGTGGTTGAGGCACCCTCCCTGGAGGTAGCTGAAAGACATGTAGATGTGACACTTAGGGACATGGTTTAGTGGTGGACTCAGCTGTGCTAGGTTATTGGTTGGACTCCATGATCTTAAAGGTCTTTCCCAACCTAAATGATTTGATGGTTCTATGATTCTATGATTAGCAATGCTTTTAAAACATATTCATTTCTCAAAGATAACAAAAATCTGTTATAACTGTGTGATAACAGTCCCTTCTGCAGCTATCTTGTTATGCAGTTATCTTTCATTCTCGATCGTCTGTCCTTAGATCACATGCAAAGGAGATTGTCCTCTCCACCTCATTTTACACATAAAGCTATTCCTGATGTCCTTCTCCCCCCTTGCAGTGGCTGTGAATGGAATTTCCTCCTTTTGTCTTACGCATGTGAAGGTACATTCTCAAGTCTCAGTAAGCCTGCTTGGAGCAGTCCAAGACTTATGAAGGCTTTCTGCTTAAGGATTGGGTTGCGTTGATTGACATTAGTATCTGCAAGTTACTGTTAGCTTCAGCTGATGCTTTTTCTCTGTGTCTCTGGACAAGGGAGAATTAACATAACACCTTCTTTCACTGTCTGGGTATTCAATAGTATCTCTGTCTTCTGATCTCATGAAGCTTAGAGGAAGTCAGACACATTTGGTTAAAATCAGCAGAAGAATTCAAAATTTGTGGAGATAGAGGGGAGATAAATAGGCAGACAGACACATATCAAATCACCTAGGAAACTCATAAAGCTTGAAAACATGTGTGTACCAAGAAAATTTCATAGTGCAGTGATGAATGCTTCCATTGTGGAAACTGAAGACATGGGAAGGTCCTGCTAAATGCACTTTCTGGAGACTATTCCTTCTTGGCTCTCTCTCTGGTTCCTACAAAGCTAGATCAAATTCCAGGTCTAGTTCTTGCACTCATACAGGAAGGTTTTCTGGTTTTTAAGAGCAGTTGAAAGAATTCGAACCATCTCTCATTCCACTGGGAAATCTGGCCGTGTAGTACTTTAAAAATCATAGGAGAGTATACAGTGAGCAAACCTCTGAAGCTATGTGCTAGATCTGGAGATTACAGTGCAGAAAGATTCTTTTTCTTCTGCCACATCTGCTCTATGTTCTGATGCTTCTGATGTTCCCAGTACAACACACTGATGCCTTTTTGATAGCAGCATTAGCCTCAGCATGTTGAGTGACCGTGCCAAACTGCCAACATTTTCCTGCAAGTGCACAAGTGAGAAAAATTTCAGTACCTGCCTCCGCCAAAAACTGCAAGTAAGATTTCATGGGGAAAAGGGTTTTCTTAGCCCTTGAAGGATTTCTGCTAAATCTAGTAAAATCCTGTGAAAATAATGGAGGGATGAAAACTGCTTGAGGAAAAAGAAAAGCCAGGGCATCGTTTCAAGAAAAAAGACAGGAAATCTAAAGTAGAAGTGTTATTGCTATTCTCTCCCATAAACAGGAATTTAAGAAGACCACGTGTTTGAAGCAGACATACATGAATACTTTTTGGGGGAGCAGTATAATTTATAAACTTTCCCACCACCTGCTCCCCATTTTTAGCTCATAACACACATGCCTGTTATTCAGGTTGTTCTTCCAGACATGGAATTATTAGATCTCTTATACGACCAGGGAGCTTTGGCTCAGTTGTATTTGCCTCTTCTGGGTTCTTCAAGATGGGGCATTTCTATGTCACTTTTTACAAAGGTCACTTTTTACAGCTGAAATGAGTATGTGTTCCTTTGTTCCCCCTATTTATCTTAATAACAGTGTGGGTTATGGCCTGCTTATTCCTAATGGACAGCTATACCTCTTTAACCCTCCATATTAGCATTTTCTTGTCTGGTATAAGTTATGTCAGACTGGTCTGACACTGGGAATGGCTTTCAGATACAGATAAAGAAAGAAACAAAACAAAAAAAAATTACAAAAAAACAGCAACAACAATCCAAACAAACAAAAAAACCACCTAAACTTGAATACATACACAAAATAAGGCCTATTATAAAACAAACAAAAACAAACCACAAAAAAAAAAAACCCACACACAGAGGAAAATAACCACCCAAGCCATAGCCATTTCTTCTGACTAGAAGCTTCCACACTTCCAGGTTTTGTCTGTGCCCATAGCTGACACATCACAGGATCAAAACACTGAGGACACCTCAGCAGACTCAGAGTGCCTCAGTTTCTCCAGGAAACAAAATGTGCCCACCCAAGGCTAACAGTTCACAGTGGCATGGCCTGTGGGCTCACACCATCCCCTCCACATCATCTCAGTAGATGCTTTTTGCCTACACTGGGGCACAAGGAGGGACCTGCTGACTCATGTGCATAGGACCAAACACTAAACAAAGCTGAAAGAAGTTCATTAAAGAGGGAGTTATAGCTCTGCCAGGTGTGCTACACTAGCTCATCCCTGCTGTATATCTGAGATGTTCTTTCTTGAGTTTATAATCAATGTAATTCCTCTATTAAGGGATTCGATGTCTGCTTAGCAATTTCACAAGTTTTTGCCACTGAAACTCTTGATTATATCCACTACAAATAAACTACTGGAATTTCACATTATTTTTTTGCCTTGTGTCAGCATTAGGTATAATAGATGCATTAAATGTGATTTCCCACAAACAAGGATAAAAATTACAATAGTTAATGTTGAACTGTAGTGAGCCAAAAGTTAATCGTGAGCGACTCTGCCAAAACTGAGAGAGTATGTGAGTTATTACTACTCAGTAACAGCGATTTCTTTTGTTAAGAAATCCCTTTTACTTAAATAGAATGGTTAAAATAATCTCCACATTGCAAGGATAAATTCATACTGCAATTACTAATTCTCCATTAAAATAAATCTGTACCCTTCACTTTGCATGGAAAAAGACAGCTACCTCCATTTTGTTACTACAAAACACAGGTAAACTACATCTGAAATAGTTACAATGGGTGAAGTTTCCCGTTTCATACATCATAACATATATCTGCCATTTAGGTTTTCACAGACTTTTGTAGTATGGGAGCCAAATTAAAGCAAATAACATGATTTAATCCTTTGGCCGTGTAGAAAGAAATATGTTAATAAAATGCTTACCACCATAGACTTATATATTAAAATGTATATAAAATAATATTTTTAAACCCCTACAGGAATAATAATAGTTTACAGTTGTACAGTGGTATGGTATTCTTCATTCTAAAGATATCAAAACCACCATTACAATCAACATGTGAAAAGCAATGAAATGAAACTACTTGTAGGTTTCAGGATGCTACTTCAGCATATACAGCAGTATTTACAATACACTTGCAATGACAAGAACAGAAAGAATGAAAGGAAAGGTTTGAGAAAAAAAAGCGGCAAGGGGGGACAAAAATACTTAGTGAAGATAAATGTAGAGATGTAATTAAGAAAAGTTAATGACTAAGTGATAACCTTCCTCATATCCCCCTAAAAAAAGAAAACCCAAGAATTTGATAAGAACAAGAAATTAAAGAGTAATAATAGTTTCATGCAAAACGTTGAATTAAAATGAGTCATTTTCACACTTAGCAATGTATATATACATACATATATATATATATATACAACCCCAACAAATTTTCACTGTAAACAGACAAGACAAATGTTGGATGCAATTGATACAAGTGGAATTTAAAACACGATGGTCTCCAGTTGCAGTTTTGCAAAAGCTGGATATAAAGGAGTTATGCTATTCACAGCAAAAGAAGGAATGCTGTACAAATCTGTATTTGCTGCTGTCTCCATAGATCACAAGGCTGCTATCCAGATAGACTTCTTGGGTGTCAGAAACCAGCATCCTTTAAGCAGCACAGATCAATGACCCATCTAGGCTTGGGCGGACCTCTGACCTTGTTTCTGAAGTGCAGTATTCTTTATTTACTGCTTATGATCATCTGAGCTATCTAATGCTACTTCTGCTCCTGGACTGAAATCCCTCACAAACTTAATAAGAGATGCAATGATCCATGGTACAAATGCTTCTAAAATGTGATGTCAATTAATTTGAGCTATTAGCTTCAAGTATTAGAAATCACAGCTCCATATATGCAATAATACACAAAATTGTATTTTTACTAAATAGGAGCATGGCATATAGCAGATATCCTGTGAGGCAGATGTAAGTAGGTTCCATTAATTATTTTAATATAATTAAGAAGAACATTTAAAATAAAACTATGATGCTTTAGGACCTTGAGTTACCTTCTTTGAGTCTTTACTATTAGACTTTGAGTCTAATATTACTGTTTCAAGTACCTTGGTATGATTAAAATGGCAACATTGTTACAATTGTAAAACTACCTGTGCTGAAAGTACAGAAAAGGAAGAGAACAGATCATGTTATGAAGGGCTCATATTATGTGTGGTGCTCAGCCTGGTGCCATTTGTGGATGATGCTCAGAAGAATGTCAGCACCTGTTCCATCTCCTGATCCCTAGGAAAAAGCTAGAGGAAGGAAAAGCCACAGGGAATACTTTGCAGAGCTCACTGGTGTATTTATGCATGTACAATTTTTCCCCAGATCAGCATTTTGCAAGTGACATTCAGACTCAGAAAGCAGTCATTACTGAATCATTTTTTATCATTTCTTTACAGTAAGCTTGGAAATGGTCTCCTTGGCAAATTTCACAGGGCTCTGAGCCCAGAGACCTTAAGCATCTGTGTGCTTTACCCATATACTGGACCGTACCTGTTGTGTGGGAGCAGGCCTCAGGAGCCTGGCAAAGCACATACCATCATATTTCTAACATCAGTAACTAGTGACATCTCAAATAGCTGGAGTTTAGTTTGTGGGCAAAAGCTGGGATGATACCACTGCTTTCATCATCTCACCTCAGACTCCAGCCCTCATGAGCATATGGCCTGGAGAACAGCTTTGGCTTTCTCTCCCAGAGTAGCTCTATGAGTCAGGAGTGCTTTTCATATAGAAGAGAGAGATAAACTGTGCTTCAAGCAGAAAAAAACCCAAAAAACAAAAAAAAACACCCAAACTTTTTCCTCTTCCTTGTTTTTGGGTTTTCTGTTGTTGATGTTTTTGATGGGGGTGGGGGGGTGGGGTGTTAAATGGAAAAAAAGGTGAGGTAAAGTACTCACCTAGCTCACTGGGTTATGTTTTGCATCAGCATTTTGCTGTGGCTGCAAGATCAAGATTAAGAAATTGTGCATGTAGTTAAATTTGGCACCAGCTGATAAAATCCCACTTAGCTGTGAACGTATGTTTTTTCTATTCCGTTTGGTCAATAAATGCCAGCTGTGTAGAGCACAATGGACCAAACTGAGATTATGACATCATGAGTACAAAATATAGAAATACTAACTTCTGTACCTCCATTTAGGTAAAGTGCATTTTCTAACAAATTAACTTGGATATAAATAATTTATTCAGGTAAAATAAACTGAAATTTTCTCACATTTAATGCAAATATTCTGTAATGATGTACAATTTAATAGTAAGCCACTTCCACCCGAATCATCCTCTTCTCTCTAAAGATGCCATTTTTAACTCACTTAACACCTAACTAAATAATATGGCCTAGCTTGACAAAAGACTAATGCAAAGAATATTTTGCAAGAGATCTCTTATGGTAATGAGATCTGGAAGTGAATAATTTAGAGACATACATAAACATTTCCAGCTTATCACAAACTATCATGCTACTGTATACAGATTAAGAAAATTATAGCAAATTTGCATTACAAGTGCAATCCTGTATATCGTAGCTGTTACCGTTGAGTTTTTCTGGGGTGTGAAAGAAGAGATACTACAACCTTTTTCTTGCCAGTATCTGGCTAGACATTTATCTATACTCCTACTAACACATTTGTTACACTATATTAAACCAAATCAGTGAAATATCTGAACTGGAATAATTCAACTTCCTCATCAAGTCAGATTTCCATGTTAATACAGAAAGAAAAGACATATTTGCCTTTTTTCAGAGATTACATTTTGTTTGCATATTATGAATTTATTTTGTACATGGATAACAATGATGCAAAAAATCTTGTACAGTCTGATGAATCACAAAGTTAAAAATGCTGTTGCAACACTGAATGCTGTGTACTTTTTACATCTAGTACTATTATTTTCCAAGCTGCATACAAAGGAAACACCTCATCTTGGGAATTAACTTATTCTCTAGTTTCCATCTCAGCTAGAGCCTTATGTGTCGTAATTATCTAAGGCTCACCCACGTTAGGTGCAGATCTGCTGAACAAAAGAATCTGTGCTGAAGACACGACCTACATGCTGTGTCCTACATACATTTTGTGGTCATTTCTTTAGATAAGGTCTATGACTGCTGAACGACTCATTGAGTATTAGTGGTTGCAGCTCCTGAGATACACTCCTGGAGGACCTTCTGGTTTAGTTTTATCCAATATCTAGAGTCCATGTGTTTTGAGATATGTGTCAAAGCATGGTAAGTGATTATGATGTTAAGATTCACTTCAGATCTACAGTAAAAGTTTAGTTTGATATAACTTAAGTCATAAAAAGCCTTAAGGAACAGTAAAGATGAGTGTAAAACACCTATCCATAAAAAGACGTGTATCCTTTTCTCATTTTATCACAAGTAAGATATTTTTTGTGGGAAATCAAGAATACAAATAAATATATATTATATATATTATTCAAGTACTTGTAATGATCACATGATTGGCTATTTGTTACTGACCTGAGGTCTGTGTTCTTCAAAAGTAATATTTAAATAAATATTTGCTCCTTAGAAAGAAAAATTGAGTTAATCTGAAGACATTTCATTAAGTATTCTAAGCTTAACAATACATATATTTACTCCTAAAAAATCACCAGATGTTAGGAAAATTCAGCCAGCTGAATCCTTACCGTATGCCTGCTCAGTACTGCTAGAAGTCTTCATTAAGGAAAAAATATACTGTTAAGAGTTGTTAACTGAGTATTTAAACCTGGCAGTGATGACCTGTTAAACTGTAGCTTATATATGCATCTGTTAAGCAAAGTAATTCTTACACTTCACCTATGATCTATGCTGAAGAATTAATGTATAAAAAATCACAAATTCTCCTGTCTATTATGTTTGTGTGCATGTTTCCCCTCCCTGAGGAGCACAATGTCTCAAACTAGGCTTCTATAATGACTTTTCTTGCATCCTGTGCTAACAAGGAAACACTTAGCAATGTGACAAGGAAAATATTGCTAAAAGCACCTAGCAGCCTAGTAAATGAGGAATACCATTCTGAAGATCTTAAGATGTCATGATGCTTTCAGAATCACTACCACTGCTCTGTTTCTGCTGATAGCTACAGAAACTTCCACGGGGAGAGGCCTCTGTAAGTCCCCAGCACTGCCTCCCACTCAAAATGTGATGAACAACCAACAGAGCAGATCAGCCATAGCTTTGTATAGCTATGTCTTGCAAACTTCTTAGGAGGGAACCTCTACGGTTGCTCAGGATGCCCTGTCCCAGAGCTACGCTAGTCTCCCAGTGTCTAAAGACAGTAATTTTTTCTGTGCCCACCCTCCACACCATCCCAATAACATCCTGTGGATGATGTGATGGCATCTTTGTCAGTGCTTGGCAAGGCTTGCTCTGACTGCTTTCGCCTATCCGTACAGTATCTTCAGCTGTATTGATTACACCTTAGTCCTTCACCTCCCTGCCTTTATCATTTCTGGTACTGCATTGCCTATTACATTGTTGCTTCTCTAAAGTTAGTGCTCTGTCTCTTACCTGAAAGGTGGTGAGGGAAACTCATTTAATTTCCACCACCTTTTATTAGAATATGAGCTTTTATGCAGTTGGATCTACTACTGCAATTACTGAATCGTGGCCAGGGTTCTGGTGTTACCAGAAACTGTAACCAGGAAAACTCTCCAAATCAAATGGTAATTTAAGAAGCCAACATTGGTTTATTGCAGCACTGGGTGCATGGGGGATCTTTCCTCCTAACATGCACACCAAGTTACTCAAGGGTACACATTATATACAGTAGAGTACTTGCATATTCATAGTACATTACAAATTCATTTTCATTCACATACAGGATTAGTTACAAGTTTCTTGCTTTTAGTGTAAATAAATGCGTATCTTCAGTTAGCACTACTGAAGTTTTTTTACAAACTTCACATGCTCCCGAAGTGGGTGTTTGCCCTTTTAAGGGGGGTGGGCTATTTGAGTTGGAGGTCGTGATCTCCCATTACCACAATTACCTTTGTCCTACTTTCAACCAAGTTTCTGTGGGTTGCAACAGCTTGTCACATCTTGTGACCAGGACTTTCTCATTTGGAGGCTTCTTGCATAATTTACATAACAGTGTTCTTATAATGTTCTGTTCTGTTTCCCAAGGTTGACTCCTTTGATTAGATGTCCTTTCATTCATCAGTTTTGCCGACTTGAGAGAGTGGGTCAGCTTGACCTAAACTTTGTACACATACTTGTTTAACATATAGTTAATTTGGGAGTTTAAACAACACTGGGAGCACGCTTTAGAGACTTTAAGTAATTGAGTACTGCCACAGATTGAGAAGGGCTCCTCAGACAATTAATTACCTTTACTATAAAAAAAAAGGACTTCTAATTCTAACTTCAATTTGTCTAGTTTCAGCTTCTAATGACTATGACTTGTTACACATTTTTCACACAGAATTGAAACAGAAAGAACTGAAAATCTTTCCTGTATACATGTCCCGAGGTTACTTCCCATCTCCATCTTTGGAAGAACACAATAGACTGAGATTTCAGGTCTTGAGTCATTCTCCTTCATGTATAAGGGCTGTCCCTTGCAAGGCAACTGCATATTCTAACATTCCTCTCACTATCCTTGTTGAAAGCAAAAAGTTAGTGGTAGCCAACATTCCTATGGCTAGTCTCAACACCCAAAAGGCATTAGAATAATCAAAAGTCTTTGTAAAGACTTTACAAAAAGGTTTATAAAATACATTCCTGCTAGAAAAACAAAGGTGTCTCCTCCTTTCTTCAGCAGTACAGGCACGTTTTCCATGAAGTGACTGGCAGAGGGATTTAAGCAGAGCTATCCAAGTATTGGTTTCTGGCCTGAATGGTGTACTAGTAAGTTTTGGAAGAGTCTTAAGAGAAGCTTGGCTACAGAACGCTTAGGAATCACAGGGGCCTTTTGGCTTTACATCTATGAATTACAAAAGTACATAAAATCAACTGTGAAAGACATTCCATTTCTGTGATATAAATGAAATAGGAAGAAGGAAAATAATAAAACTTCTTCCTTTCCCACAAAAACTATAAGGCTTAATGCCAAAAGGCTATAAGGATTTTATTGCTTAAATACTAAATGGCTGCAGGGAGTCTGCAACATGTTTATTTTGATGCAAAGCCAACAACTTTTTTTCTGAAAAACTAGGAGAAACTCATCTTTCTCCTGTTGAAGCAGTTAACTATCCTCTGCCTAGAATGGTCATTAAATGGTAATTAACACAAGGCCATGAGAAAGCAGAAGAGCAGAGCCCTGTGGGCTTCCATATCACACCAATGAGAACAATCCAGTCTCTTCCCTAAACCAAGCAGCCTCATCCCTAAATGTCACTTAGGCGTGATTTGTTCCAACACATGCATGAGGTTTGTGGATTTGATCCTGACTGCATCCTTGCTAACGTGTTTGCAGTCTCAAGAAAATGTTTGCATTTACATCCTTAACATCAAAGTATGAGGTTTATAAACAATTTTTAAATGGAAACTTAAACATCATCCAAGATTCTGGAGGTAGTGTCTTAGGTATAAGTTTTTGCCTTCACCTAGCCAAACTCCAGAGTAAACCCAAAAACTTCCATAAAGGATGATGCCAATCAAGCAGATACCGCTGGCATTTTGTCAAGGTTGTATGGTCATATTTTAAGCAGCCATACAGTCTCGCCCACAAAACCTGTTCTGTATGTCAGGTCACTTCAGCTTTTCAAGCAGCTGCACCTCAGCTTGTAGATGGAATTTGGCACAGTGCCCTTACCTATTTTCTTTCAATAAAAATCCCACAGGGAGGAAAACCTGATCCAGGAGAAAACAGGCATAGAGGGACCTTATTACTGATGCACTTTTCTGAATAGAATTCCGCAGGCTGGCAACATTCAAAGTTAAGCAAACACCCTTTCAAGTCAGGTTGTGTTTGACTGCTTCTGGCTTTGGATGCCAGTCACAATCCACCTTTAGCTCCTGTTTGTGCAGGGAATGTCTTTTAGCCCACAAGATACTCATCAAAGTAAGTGACCTGGAGATCTCTACACTCTGAGGTGGTTCTACTGGTTGAAACTTAAAGCCACTGTCTGGTCATACTGTTGTTTCTGAAAAAGCTAAGCAGTCATTTATCTGTCCTAAACTGCTCCTGCCATGAAAGACCGAGTCTTTGAAGTCATAGCTCAAGCATTTCCACTATCCCGTGTTGTTATCTATATATCTATACATCTTTATCCCGGGTTACAGTAAAGGACTATAGCCAGAAGGCCAAGGGCCATTTTTCCTCTTCACTCAGCAATTATTTGTACCATCTAGAATACTCTAGTCCGGTTTTGGGCTCAGAAAATAAAAATGTTGATCAAATGAAGCAGGTACAACATGAGGACCAGCAAGAGGGTCAGAAGTTGGAGCACTTGCCCTTTAAGGAGAGGGTGAGGCAAGAGACTTTCTTTAGTTGAGGGAAGAGACAGCTTTAAGAAGACTCAATACCAACCTTGAGCTCCAGCACCTAAGAGGAGATTTTTGAGGAGATAAAGCCAGACTCTTCTCAGCAGTGCATGGTGGGAGGATGAGAGCCAAAGTCATGAGCTGTGAGAGGTTCAGTCAAGTAAAAGCTGTACAAGTCTAATCCTTGAGCATTTCAAGGTTTTCAAGACCAGATAAAGCTCTGAGCAACTAAGTCTGACCTCATAGCTGACCCTGCTTTGAGCAGTAGATTGGAGTAGAGCCCTTCAGAGGTCTCTTCCTACCTGCATTATCCTACGGGTCCACATCCTGTGTTGTGATTCAGCTGTAACTTTCACAGCTTCATCTTAATACCTCTTATCTGGATATAAATGGAATAATTACATGTGACACTGTAGTCTGATCCATAATTGTTACAGCTACTTGTTCACAAAGGGTTTCTTCGTCAGACTAAATTTAGTTTCTGGGGAAAAAAAAATCCAGTGGTTAAAGATGTAAGATGCTATATTCTGTTTAATATTCAGACTTAATTCCAGCTTTGACCAACTTTTCTATTACCAGACATAACTGAATTCCTGTTTTACATGTCAAGAGTTGCACAGAAAACTCAAACATCACCACAGATGGTGGATATCTTTCTGTGACCATTTGTAATTTGATAGTTTGTGGGTCACTCCACAATAAATGGGCATCTGGAATGGCCGTTAAGGTTTGTCAAAATTATTGCGCATCTTCAAATGGTGGTGGGGATGGGTGGGTTAGATCTTGGCCTCAGTAATAAGATCCATCCATAATTAGCAGACTGTAACAGTACCCAAGCTGCGTCAAACCAAGAGCAAGGATATTCTACAGTGCCAAAAGAAAACAAGCTTGCTGAGGATCTGCTCTCAGAGGAGGAAGCCCTGAATCAGGCAGGATGTGAAGGAAACTGAGTAGCTTTAGCAGAATAAAAACATCTTTTCACAGGTAATATCTGGCTAAGAGACATGACAGAGAAAGTAGGCATATATGGTCAGTTTTCAACATGGAGACAAGTGATCTGTTTAGTTCAAAAGGGTCAGTACTGGGACTATGCTGATCAGTCCGTTCAGATTTGACCTAGAACAGAGGGTAAGCCCTGAAGTGACTGGTGGTTTGCTGGTGCCTGCTGTCTCACGGGAAGCAGGTGACAGTAGCCCTTCTCCCCCTCCTGGCCACTGCCAGAAGACAAGATTCTGGCACCAATGCTCCGGTCTTATCCAATAAGGCTCTTTTGAAATATCACATAAATGTACAAACCATAGGAGACAAAAACAATCTTAAACTCATGCAGACCCAGACTAGAAGAGCAATAAAATGGAAAAGATGGTCAGGTGGGCATGCTTCTGCACAGTAGTATTTTACTACATGCTTCTTCACACTATCAGGCAATCTTTCTATATCAGCTACGCAAAATGGCTTCTGCTGGCAGTAAGTACAAAATAATAGAATCCCAGAACACAACAACCATTGAAAAAATATAATTAAAAAAAAAAAACCAACAAAACCTCAAAGAACCAGAATTGTAATCAAACACCATCAAGTTAACAGACAGATTGCAGAAGATAGTTGCTTACTGTGAAGACTAGATAGGTGTCTCCATCTTCTGATATGCTTGGGACAGCAAAGAGAAAAACGAGATAAAGGTGGTAGCAAAGGAGGTTGCAAATAACATTCTAAGGGGTGAAAAGTACCATCAAGTTGGTGTTGAGACACAAGAGAAGAATTCCTGTCAGCGCTGTTATGCCATTTCCTTGAATTTCTTAAGTGAAGCCATCCAAACCTCCCTTAGAGCAATACTGTGTCCTCACAGTGCTGGGTTTTAGTGTTTTCCAACACAATGAGGTCAGCAAGAAGGTGCGAATTTTTCAGACTCTGAACAAACATGGCTATGTCAGGAGAACTAGTGTAATCCTGACCCTAGAGATTTCATAGGCAATCGACAGGTTTTTGTCTCAGCAGCCACTCGAGCTAGATTATGCCTTTTCTACACATGTGGGGAAAAAAAGAGGTCACCAGCTTATTACATGTTATTAATGTTAAATAGCAACAATAAAAAAACAACACTTCATTTGTTAATATGATGTCTTTTGTACACCTGTCACAATGCTGGGAAACTGAAGGGCTTAATCTTTGATATTACATATTTACAAGCCTTGCAGATCAAACTCAAATGGTATTTCAACTATACTTTACCTAAAGCAAGAAATGTCTAGGCAGATAGCCCAGAGCATATTTAGAGCTGCCCTGCAGTCAGTGGGAAACATGAAGTCAGTATACAATGTCAAAGTACTGTAAAAATAAGTCAGCTAGAGTATAATTGGCTTGGATCATAGGTCTACAGGGCTAAGGCACTCAAGCCATTGGTAAATTACACAGCCATTTTTACTTGGTTTCCTGTTTCTTCGACTCTGAAGTGATAATTCTGTTGGAGATGATAAAGACTGTTGAGGAAATTTTATTTAATGCAGATGGACATGTTAATGCAGAGTGATCTACCCATCCCTCCAATTAGCCTACTAGGTGCAGCTTGATATAAAGCAGAGACTGGAGCCCTGAGGACATAAAGCAAGACAGGGAGAGCAACATAGCTCAGCATGTTTTCAGGAAATCCAATTATTTGTCTGAAGCTTTGAATTCAAAAGTGGATTCAGAAACTCCTAAAGCAATTATGATTTGCACTGAAAGAGACTGGCTAAAGCCAGCAGCTAAGCATTTGTATTGTTTTTGGCTTGTGTGCTCCATTTATACAGTAAGACCCTTTAGCACAATCACTTCAGCATGTAACTGAAATGAGTTTAGTTTTCAATAGGATTCTTCTTTCAAACAAGTTGATAAGAAACACACCAGTTTTCTTATTTTTAGTACAGACAGAAGGGATCAGAAACAATTCTGGATTTCAAAAATTATTTGAATACTTTTATAAACTTTAAAGACAGTGTTGTGTTAAATAACTTGCACAAGATGATAACGCTAAAACATTTGCCTGGGTGTGTACCATTTAGTTGGTCTACTATCTCTCTTTATATGCTAACATGTATGTGCCATGCCATCAGAATCTAAGGCAGGAAAGATACAAAAAAGGTCTGTAAGTACTTTTTTTGCTTGATATGGTTGCTAGTTTGGTGAAAAAAAACCCAAAATATTTGTAACGGTATTTGCTGCATATTTTAATATTGTTATCACCATCAAGTGCCCTGTATCTCTAAAAGTCTAGCTAGTAATTTGGATACTTAAATATGCATATTTATGCATGTTATATAAATAGTACACATATATACAACCTTAAACCACTTTATTAATAGCAGCAGGAGATACCTGAAATCATTCTAAAGCAATAGATATGCAAATTACCTTTTGAAATTTTAGACATTTATCTCTTGAAGAGACATCAACCCTAAACATATTTAAGTAAAATTACTTTATATTTTTATGTGTGCACGAATGTATTTTTTCACTTTACATTTTGGTAACAAACACTATGTCTATAATTTGCTTTCAAAAGTCACCAGATACAGCAAATGAAGTTCTGTGAGGTATCTCTATCACTACAAACTTTTTTTATATATATATATATATATATATATATATATATATAAAATTTTATATTCCTAAAAAGTCAGTTGTAAGTTAATTTGTTTCAATTTCAGAGCCTCTTTAAAGATTACAGTGAAAGAGCAATTTGCATTTTTAATAACATTCTTCTAATTTTAAATAGTTTATGTGGCTCTTCTTGAACATAAAAATCTATTCTATTAAAAAAAACACTCTCCTTAGCTGTAGCTGTTAGATTTTTTTTCCATTTTTTCAAATAGCAGTAAAAATACCTCATAAGCAAAGCTGGCCCAAAACTGGGATTCCAAATTCACTGGAAGTTTCTTTTTAATTTAGTTTTGATCTAACCTGTAGTGGCTGTTTCCAATGTACGTAGCCCAGGCAGACTCTGCAGGAATCCAGGCAGGGTTCTCTTTGAACTCTGCCTTGAGTTTGCTAAAACCTCATTGAGCCCAAGATGTTTTAAATGAAAGACTTCAGACTGGATGAAGTAGCATTTTTTGACAAAACTTTGTTTCCTTTGATAATTTCTGAACACTTCTATTTACAACATGCTTTGATTGAAGACAGACTCTGATGATAAAATGATAGACGTTTCATAATTATTCCCCGCCAAAGTCTTTTGGATGCTAACCTCATCATAATCCAAAAATGGGTCAGTGTACTTCTGTTTGCCTTGGCGGTTTCAGTCACTTAATAAGAACTAATATCTACCCAAATAATCAGCTTTAATATACCTCTAAAACAAAATGACAAGGATAACCTTGTGACTGCTTTCCAGGGTTAGTTATTAGAAAAATTGAATCCTGTTCAGTTTTGCTGCAAATACTGTGTCACAATTTTTGTCCTGCCACAAAAAAACTGTAAGAATGTCTATATTAGCTTTTGTGATGCATCCTGAGGCTGCTTTCTGCCTTAGATTTCCAGTCCCAAGCAAGAATAATGCAAGAATAATCCTTTTCTAGCATTCCATCAATTTCCTTGTCTTTTCCGATTATTACTTAGGCCTGTTGTTCATTGATATAAAGTTTGGGTTTTGTCAACATTGAATATCTGACATGTAACCATGCCACTATGCCAGGATGGTTACCCAGCCCTGTCCCAAGTTGTTCTGATCATTACTGGGAAAAAACAATGCTGCTAATCCTCTGCCTTGTATGTGAATAGCTAACAACTAATGAAACAGAAACTGAGTTGGAAAGTGCTCCAGGCGCATCACCCCTCTGATTTAGCATCTCTGGGCAGCTGACCAGACTGGCTGAAGGATGGGATGCTCCTGCTGTTACTTAATTGTGCATACATAGAAATTTAGAATCAGACTGTCAAGCTGCATAACTGCAATTAAGAACCCAGTCTCCATATTCTGCAGTACTCATGTGGGCTTTCTGATTTACTAAACACTCTTGCTAGTTACTTTACTTTCTGAAGTGCTTGTAGGAGGCAAACATATATGTCAAGAGCTATACTTTCTTATGTATATACCCATATAGATGTACCCAGGCAAAAGTGTAAATATTTGTACATAAAGGATACATAAAGTTTTGGTCATGTTTTTTAAGTGTATAGAAAAGCAATAATTCCAATAGATGCAGGGTGCTTTGCAGATGAATGCTTCTACAATTATTTAAATGTTTGAGAAATTCTCTATCCACTCTGCATTTTTGCTGTCCATGAGTTGTGCCAAGTTATTTCTTACAGTAAATCTTTTCGTCTCCCTCTGGTGGGTACCTACAGAAAACAGGCTGAACCTCCCTTGTTAGGGAGGTGACGTTCAAGCAGAACTCAAGTATAGAAAAAAGGCCAGGTTCCATTTTTATGGATAACCCTAGTATCACAAGCAAAGCAAATTTTTTTCCATACCACCCTAGTTAAAAAAAACTTCCATTTTTAAGAAAGGAAGGAAAAAACCCACAGATTTCAGAAATAATGATAATAGAATAGTAACAAATGTACAAAATACACAATACATAATGCACTGTTAGCTTAGCTTGTATCAAAAGGTAGATTTTGTTCATAAAACCAATACATCTTATTCTGCTTCTTTCCTTTTAAACTTTAAATATATTCATACACACACACACACACATATACATGTATACATGCAAGATGTTTTTTCGGAAAACAATTTCAAAAAGTCAAAATATTCCTAAAAATCATTACAAATACTTACACATCAGAAAGAAACTTCATATCTGCTTTAAAAATGAAATGTTCCTAGCCCTCCAGAAGTATCGATTTTCAGACTGTGACATCAGAGGAGCAGAAGAGTTACTGGTGCAGAAATTAGTCTTCCCCAGTTGGGACCACAAGTAAAGTTTGTTTTGAAGAAACCTGTGATCGATACCCCTATTTTGCATGCATCTTTTTATAAGGTTGCACCTTAATAATATTCAATGTGATGAAATTGCTGCTCTCTCTTTCTGAAAAGAGGATGCAAACGGTGAGAATAGTGCAGAAATCTGTACCAGTTGTTGTTCAGTTCCCTGGTGGAGTTTAAGACATGGCTGACTTATGAAATCCTAAGCAGCTTGGTTTGGGCTACCTAAGTGCTTCTCTCTGTACAATACATTACATTAGATTTGTTCTTTGAAGGCATTTGAGGTAGAATTCTCTTTGGAAACAAGACAAAGAATTACTAGGTGTTCTTCATAAACAGTTGTCTTGATCTGCAGGTTTGCTTCATTACGCATTAATGGGTTTGTATTATGGTCTTTATAGATCTCTGGAGTACACTGCAAAGCTAATTTTTTTTTCTCCCATATACCTTTCTAAAAGAGGCATACTCTTAACAGTAAGAAAGGTTTTAAGGTTTATGGTACAATGATGCTTTGGTAAGACCAATCTGTGTTGGAAAGCAGTTTTTGACTACAGTTACTAAGAAATACAGGCATGAGAGTCCTTTTTAGAAATCAAACAGTCCCTCAGCTTTTTAAGAATTAGAATAAACTTCATCTTGAATACTTTTTATTTATCTTTTTATTATTCTGAATATTAAGTGCACACTTTGGGTAACAGCATTGTAAAATTACCTATGAATTATTGTGAATAAATCTCTTGTGGAAGTTTTGGCCAAATGGTGGTGGTGTTGGACTGACTTCTTTGTGACCATATGGACAAAACAGAACAAGTGTATATTTACAGGTAGGCATAACCCCACTGTTTACACTAAAAGGAATTTAAACCTTTACAAACCACAGTTTAATGTTTGCCTCACATTAGGTTTAAAATAGTAAAACCTACATTTTATTCACTTCCATCATCTACACATGGTGCCAAGATTCAGACTCTTACCCTTTTGAACATTTAAAAGGCAAGCCATAGAAAAGTACTCGTGGCTTTATATTCCTGGGGAGGGGGCAGGGCAACACCTGCTTTGTGGAGCCTTATGGAGAAGCTTGTGTGGAAGTCTGTGCCCTGTGATTCCTTTTGGTTTCCCTTCTTCAATCATTGCCATTGCTCACTGCTTCCCTGCCCCTCACCTCCATGCCTAGCGCCTTGAATCTCACCTTGATTTTTAATTTTTCTGTCATTAATTCTTCTTGTACACCATTTTCAAAGTGGTTTCTTCTTTCTTTTTTTTTTTGAAAGCTCCCTTTGTCATTGTAAGGATTATTGTTGATCACACTAAAGGAAAGTACCTCAAGAAAGCAGTCTGTGCATAAAAAAGACTGTTTCATTAAAAGGCTATTACATTTCTCATAGCTTACTGCTTTAGAAGTTAGGTATGTCTACTGGATGTGACTGTTACAGGAGCTATTCCAAGCTCCACGACCTTGGGAATTGCTCTGAGGGGCACATTGGGCTAGAATGATAAGGAGTCTACATATCATGGCACCAGGGATTCCTAATATGCAGCTACTTGACAGGCTTGTGAAATCCAGCTCCTTGAGTTCCTGATCCGGTTAAAGATGGAGAAATAGGTGCCTAAGAACAAGATCCCAAGTGCTAGCATGTTATCTGAGGAGCTGCTGAAACTAGCTACTTACAGGCACCAAGGCAAGAGAGGAGTCTGGAGCACTTGGCCAAATTACAGCTGAACACATTTGGAAGGAAGAATGCAGGATATACTTTGGGGACAAGATTAGTCTTGGGGCCTGAGTAGATTTATAATGGCTTTTCTCTGCTTTACCTATGGGGCCAGGAAACTATTTCTCTCCTTAATAGAATTTGGTTTCCAAGGATGAGAGTTATTAATGGAAATTTCTTTCCACCTTCCCCTGCATCAGAAGCTGGTTACACTAGATACTGAATAGAGAACCTGTAAGGCAGGACATTAGACTATAAATGAGTGATAACCCACTCTTCTCTGGGGTTTGATATATCAGAAATCACTGCCCAGAATCTTCCTGTACACTTAGACATATCAGAGAGCTCATTCACACAACATTTTACAGGTGTAGAAGTGGTAGTCATATTCCACTATGCAATAGGACAAGTCAGCTCATTGGCAAGTTTTTATTGACAGCCTCTGCCTAAGCATTTTTCAGCTCACAATACAGATTTTTCAAGGGAAAGCCATAATTATTGGTGTATAGGGTTTGCTGGGGTAAATGTTCTGTCATCATGCTAGTGGAAGCTATGTTTGCAGAGACAAATCAATATTAGTTGGGCTGGAGGAAAAAATGAATGACTTTAACCTACTGGATAAAACACTTATGTGGAAAGTGGACAATCGAGTTCTCATTCCTGATCCTAGTAATCTGGAAATACATATACTATGCCCTGCAGCTTGAAGTTAGCCAGCCCCAGGGGCAGTTAAATGGGACTC
This sequence comes from Falco rusticolus, assembly GCF_015220075.1. Taxonomy (NCBI): domain Eukaryota; kingdom Metazoa; phylum Chordata; class Aves; order Falconiformes; family Falconidae; genus Falco; species Falco rusticolus. The sequence goes on along the minus strand of NC_051189.1, from coordinate 73,503,671 downwards.
AGGCTCCAAAGCCCTGCAGATCCCTTGCACTGCCCTCCGGACAAAGAGTAGTCCTTTGCTAGTCCTTTGACTTGTACTACCTGCCCTGTTCCCTGTGGCAGACTATGTGGCAAGGAGGAACCATCTGGGTAGGGCTCTGCCTTCCCTCTTTTTAGGGGAACTGTACCTAAAACAGCAAGTAGTGAAAATGAATAGACTTATTGAAAGAGATTGCCAACTTTCGTAACACTTTGAATCAGAATGCATAAAACCTTTTTTCAACTGAACCCCCTCTTGGTTTTTGTTCCTCTGTTTTCTTTCTTTTTTTTCCCAAAGAAAGAGCATTCTCATTTGATGATTTGTCCCTCAAAACTCACGGTTTCTTCACCAAATATGACTTTCATACAAAATATAACATTTATTTGCTTAACTGTCAATTAAATTTTGTTTGTGTTGTTATATAGCTTGAAATATATTTTTATTCTGAATTTTTGCGTTATTGTATTAAGGATGAAGAATGGCCCATTTTTTTGTGATTAGATGATTGTTTCTTCTCCCTCCCTCCCAGGATTTATAGTAAGCAACTTTTAGATGAAAACCAGCACTGAATTAAAAGTGCACAAATATAGCATTACTGCATTGTTTTGTTAGCTAAGTTGTACTCTATTGTATGTGCTGGGGAAAAAAAAAAAAGAAAAATAATTTTATTAAAACATTGGTATATTTTAAAAATGGAATTATTTACTGCAGTTTACAGTTTCTTTACATGTTTCTGGCTTCCACGGATGAAATTCCAAAAAGTAAACAAGTGCCTTATGGGAATTTCAGAAGCACTTACTCCTCCTTTCCCTCTTCATGGTATAAGTGGGTACTGGGAGTCAACCTCTTTAAGTACCTCTGAAATCCTACCTCATTCTTAAACCTCTGAAAATGCAAACAAGCTATTGTAGCTACAGTAGGGATAGATACACTGGTAGTCATCTCTTCTAACACAGCTGCAGTGGTGACATGCCCCAGGAATTCTGGCTTGGGCTGTGATTCTCTGAGCACCTCCCCTGAGCGGATGTGGTTCAGGAATTCATTGCCTGCCCCAATGCATGTCACAACTGCCTGATGGCAAAACTCACCATTAGAATGATGGTGTACACAAATCCTAAGTTTTCTAATATTTTTAAATGTCTTCAAGAGGACATGATAATTGGTGTGGAAAAGTGCTCTTTGCTACAGCCTGATGTGCTGCATGAATACACATTAATACTTACCTCTGATTCCGTAAAGTATTAATGCCAATAACAAGTGAATTCAGAGCAGGGCTTTGCCTGTCCTATAAGCTTTTTTTTATTATTATTTCAGAGTGTTAGTGAGGAGTGAGAAGGATTTACTTTATTTATCAAGACAGCCAGTTCCAAACCACAAGTCCCAGGAGACCAAAGTAAGGTGCCCAAATCAATTGTTTTGCTGCCTGCTAAGTTATAACTGGACTTTCCCATCAGCAGGCTGAGGCACTCTGCCTCTACATATTCCACACATGCTTTCATTCCCGCTTTGTTGAACTCATCAGAGATGCCTAACTCCACTTTCACATAGCAAAGACAAACTTTATATGATCTGAGAAACCCAAGCTGCTTTCCATATTGCAGTTTTGCAAGTTTAGGGCGAAAACACCCTGCAGACCATGCCCTTCTAAGTATGCTAGAGACCCATAGTCTCAAGGATGGTTGGCATGTCAGCCACATACACCTGGCAGGCTCACACAGACACTCCACACAGGAGTAAGGTGCACAGAAGGTAAATAAGAAGAGGAAAAAAAAAGTCCTCTCTTTCAGTAGTGTGAAATCCCAAAAGTGTTACTCAAGGCTGTGTATTCCATTTATTGGCCAGACTTGCTTTGGAGACAAAATTATTTTTCTGGATCTGGGCCACACTCCCAAACAATATTTGCTTGTTACCAATTTAAATAGCTGATTGTATGAAATATCTTTCTTCAATTTTTGGCTTTTTTTTGCTGAGAAATAAACATTTTAACTTATTTTAACTAACTTTAAATGTAAAGTGCATTAAAAATACCAGTCGTTTCAACATGTGGCTCCATCATCAATGTACTATTGCATTTCTTTCTCTTATAGCACCTCTGATACTGAGATACTTTGTAACACATATGATGCTTGGCTTTGCTTTACGGCTTGCGCATCTAATGGAGATTACAAATTTATAGTGGAGAAATATTCAATTCTACAACATCTGAATCAAGTTTTCTAGCTTAACAGTTAAAAACAATATAATTTTATCTGGTATATGTGTATTATACCTTGTGTTTGTGATCAGTGGTTTACAACATCTCAGAAAAGCCATGCTTGGATTGTGTGGTCTAATAGATCTTTCCTATGGCTACATCTTGAGATTCTAAAATCCCCTTAATCCTGGTAGAAATTAAGCTACCAAAAAATTCTTTATATTCTGGTATAAAGGACAGAAACCATGAGTTCTATATACCTCTTACTTAAAACATAGTGTCCTATCCATGGTGAGATAGTACCCAGTGCAAATACAGATTGTCCATTTAGTCCCACATAAACAGTGTACACTTTGAAATGTACAATCCTTTTTATTGGATGGTTTTAGAAGGTCAGCTGCTTACTCGTTACAAGGCATTGCTAGCTCACAGGTTATTTGTAAGAAGCATCAAGCTAAAATTGCAGTTTCTTGTAGAAATGCTAGCAATGGCAAAAAAAAAACACCCTCAGATTTTGACCTCTCCATGTGACATGCTAAAGGACCATCAAGACTGAACAATACGAACAAGCAAGGTTATATTAAACCAAACAGACTTTTTCATCTACTTCCAATTTACTCATTTAATTTAGCTTTTAATAAAATGCATTGCTGTTAACCATCACTTCACCCTATTGTCTGTACAGCTTCAAATGACTGCCTTTTAGAGCTATAAATAGCCAAAGTAAAAATCTATAGTTAACATTAGTTGCACGTTATTGGTCAATAAGTGTTCATTAAACACTACACTTATTCTTTTCAATTTACAGTGTTATTTGTTTTCTTATTTCATTGGCTTTGATAGGCTTTTAAGACTTATTTTACAAAAATATCAGTGCCTCTGATAGTAGAACATAGCCTAGCTATAACTACATGCAGTTATAACTCTCAATCCCTACTCACTCTCCTGAAACTTATGGTGATTGTTTGCTCAAAATATATGCAGATAAAAATAAATTCAAAGATGAGGAGAATTTTGGTACTTGATTTATTTTAACCAGGATCAGTGAGGTTTTTCTATGTCAGTGGATTACAGAAAAGCCAGATCACAGCATGTAAACTTTTATGGTGGGGAAAAAGTAATACACACAAGTGTTAAGCTTAAATGCAGTATTTTGACCTTTTAACTTTGATTCATGGTTTCTTTGTCCTTTTTTTTTTTAAACTCAGCAATCTAATCCAGTGTCTAACTGAATTCACAGCAATTGGTTTAAAGTTTATAGTAATTAACAATATGAAAAGTATAGAAGTCTAGTTTTGGTAAATTTCACACACTTCCCAAAGACAGTGACTTTACCAAAACTGAAGGAGTTTTAGTTTTAATTGTGGTTAAAACAAATTGAGAAAGTGTAAAACAATGAAAACCAAAAATCCACAGTAAAATTTAAGCTTGGGGGCATGTTAAGGTACGGGGAACTAAGTTATCTTCAAAGGGAAAGGGTTTTAGTCTGGTGTAAGAAAATAAAGGTGTTTCAGAGCTGCACATATCTAATTCTTATACTGGATGTATTAGGAAGCTTGCTGGTTTCCTGAAACTAAACATAATTAGTTACATATTTTGGATGCTTTCTTCTGTTGCTGACAGTAAATGCATCTTAGTGTATTCAGACTGATGACAACAACATGTTTGTCTAGAATACAAAGAATTTGTGATTTTCCGCCCGGGAAACTGGACTGTCATCCTACCAAAGAAGGAAGAAAATTAAAAAAAAAAAAAAAAAAGGGGGGGGGGGGAGGGGAAAGGGGGAATATAGGTACCAAGTAGCCATGGAACTACAGAAGAAACATGCAAACATATCTGTTTGAAATTGCAAATGGATCATCAGAACAATATAATGAAAAGCTGTCAAGCATTTTAACTGTTACAGTAGCAGTCTTGATCTGTCACAGCAAGGTGCTCATCAGTTAAAGCAAACATTTCTATATTAAACCAGCTCTGCATTCATGACTGGGAAGACCTACTGTTATACTTTACCTAGAATGTATTGGATTTTTTATGACTGCTGAAACAAAATTTTGTACTGCATTGCACCTTTGTAAGTGGGGTCCTGGTCCAAGGACTGATACCGATTAACAAAAATAGGGAAAAAAATTGATGGAGTAGTCTTATAGAAGTCTTCAAATGTCATTCCTATTCTGATAATCTTACTGAAAGTAAATAAGAAGATTGGGAAATTCCATGCAGAAAAATTGCTTTGAGCAAGTGGACATATCAGCTGATGACCTAAAATCTACTTCAATTAATAGTTTTTACACTTTGGGGTTTTTTTATATCTTTTTTGCATATTTTGATTTTATTTTCATGTAATGATTTCTTATTGAGTCAATGCAACTACAGGAATGAAAAAGAATGTGCCAGATTCACCAGGTCAGTTCATGAATGTATGATAACTTTTGTATGATAAATGCTGTGCAGGATCACCTCTATTCCAAATGTTGGTTTTTTTTCCCAGATTTGTGTAAGATCAGTTATTTACAAAAGTAACAATAAATTTCCCTTCCAGCCTCATTCTGTCCATCCTACTCATTCCTTCCCAACTGTATGCATGCTCTGTCCTTGTGGATTTAACCAGACTGCTTCCCAAGGTAGACTGAGCTGTGTGTTTTTTATGTCTTTTCTTCTCTGCCACTTCTTCCAGTACCAGCTTTAACAGACCAGTTAATAAGAGGTTAACTTTCTTTAAGAATAAGTATTTCTGTTCAATAAATAAGGAAGATTTTTTTACAACCCACTAAATCTTATGTTTGAAGAGTGTGTTCAATGGCAAAACCATCAATTTTTAAAGCTAACTGGTAAAATTCCATGGTTTTGCCACAGCCACGTGGCTATGTTGTAGGAACTAGCCTGGGAAAGGTCAGGAGGAAGTTTGTTCTTCCAGGAGCTGTCCACGGTCCATGGCTAAACCTACTGCCAGAAAAATGTGATTAGCTGAAGGACATTTGTTCGTAATTAATGTGAACTCTTCCCAGACCATTATGGTGAACTATTAGTGTCATGAGTCTTTCTTTGCTGAGCAATAGTCACATTCCATTAAGATAAAATCTCAGAAGTGCTGGGGCAAAACCAAGTGAAGTCTTCATTCATTTTAATTTATTTTGTAACTGCTACAGTGAGTAATAGTTCATCGAGGTCAATCTATGAGATAAGTGTTTAAGAAAATTATCTTACACTCTTCTCAGCCATCTGTTAGGAAAGTCTTCTCATTTTGTTTCAAGTCCTATGTATTTTCATTCTGTGAAATATTTCTTTTTTTTATATATTCCTGATTCTGGTTTCCACAATTTTGAGAATTCTTTCAACAGTGTAATTTCAACTGTTCTCAAAATTGTTATCGAATGTTTCCAAGTTATCAAGTGATCCTTGTGTCTATGTCAGCTAACAGGTGATGGCTCAAGCTACCACTGAAGAGGATTAGTTCTTAGAGACACTTCAGTCCTAGAACACAAAAATGTGTTACTTTATTACCCAAGCACAAGACCGTATGCTCTCAAGAAAGGCCAAAAATAAAATACAAAGGCTTCACTTAGCCATAACATAAATCTTTCTACATGGTAGAATGTCTGCCCTACAATGTTACTAAGTAATTAAATTCATCAGAAAAGGTGTTCTTAACGTTATTCATTTCTACTAGTAAGAAAGTAGAACATGTGATATAAAACAAATAAAAAGATGTAAAGTTACAGAAAAAAAACTTCTTGAAAGGACATTATTTAAGGTGTGAGTGGAGGAAACAGTCTTTAAAGGCACATTATGAATCCCTTTGAGATAGCTAAACTACGACTGGACCTCCTCCCTCCCCTCCCTTCTTCCATATTCTTCAATTTACCTTTCATTTTTTCCTGGTTTACAACTTAACTAAAGGAGTTCTATATATTCTGCATTCATAGTCGCCCAGATAATTTTCTTGTTTCAGCCCATCCTTTACAAAGACTGTCAATGGTGGGCTATGGTAGATCTTACATTATTTTTCTTTCTTTTTTTTTTTTTTTTTTCCCCCTCAAGACCAGTTTGTCTTCTGTGTGAGGCTTGGATCTAAAAAAAGAAAGCAAATTTTACTTATGTGTGTGATAATGGCTTGCAGTCTTTCCAGTAAGCCAGATTTTTAAAAGCCAGGATAGGACCAAAATATTTGCTGTAAATTTCCCTTTAGCATCCAGGCAATTAGCTCATTTTTCTTTTATCTTCCACAAGCTCAGTACTCTTTGATGTTTTCAAAACTGTCAGGGAAGTGGCCTTTGATGTCTTCAAATCAAAACTAGATATCCATCTGGAAGATATGCTTTAGTCAAATACACATTATTCAGCCTAGCTCAGGGATAACCAGGTGAAATTCTACAGCCCATGTTTCAAAGGTAGTCAACCAGATTAGCTAATGGAGTTTTTACCATTACATTTTATGAAGCTGTAAAAATGAAGCACGAGTATCTTTATGCAGACTCTCAGAAAGAGATCATAAAAAGAAGTATGAGAGAAAGCAGACATGGTTAGAGAACAATGAGTTTTAGACCATGATAGCACATAGAACAGCGGGGGGAAATCAGAAAGATCAGAGATAGACAAGGTTTGATGCAAACATGTCCACTGCAAGAGAGAGTTGTAGAGCTTCCATTATGAAGTTACTCTTTGCTGAGAGTAGCAATATAAAGGTAGAATAACAGATACCCAAAAGAACCATAGCTATCCAACAATCACATCTGACAGTCACAGCACTCTCCAAACCAGCCAGTTGCAACAAGGTCTTTTACCACCACATACCAACATACTCTTCATGCCAGTCCATCTACTGCCTTCTGATCTCTCCTCACCCAGGGCACACACACACTCACACTCTCTCTTCTTTCTGCTTCTTCCTTCTCTCTCTTCCTCAGCTGCTCCCTCTTCATTGGCTGCCCAACCCCTTAACAGAACCAGCCACAGCTGCACCTTGTCTACATCGGCCAACGCACCATCCCTGAAGCCAGCCCACAGTTGTATATTATCAGTGATAATTAACCCAGCTTCATTCCTCTACACTTCCCCCTTTTTTCTTTTTAACATTTCATACCTTATGTTTTTAACACTCATTACAACCTTTTTACAATCTTTTTTTCATACATATAATTCCTCTACAAATCCCCCCTTTTTTTTTCTTTTTTCTTTTCTTTTTTCTTTTCCTTTCTAACATTTCATACCTTAGTTATTCAACAATCGTCATAACCTTTTTACAAATAAACTTTTCATACAGTCCAGACAATTTGTCCCTGAACTCATACTCATATTCCTTCTTCACCTTTATCTTGGGCTTTTCATCTTCTGCAGGTTGATCACCTTTCTTCTTATCTGCTTTCTTAGCATATGGGATTTTGATTTCTTCAGAGGGGGGTTCTGATGAATTGATAGTGCCTTGTCCTTTCACCTCTTGGGTCACACTGAACAGTAACCTGAGTGAGCTTGCAGCAGCAGCAGATCTAGAATACAGCACTAACACATAATTCTGTGTCCTGAAAAACTTCTTAACATCCTTGCGGTCACCCATTTCTTCTACAAGTGGAGACACCTTCAACAAGCACATAAATTCCAGCAGGAATACCACCAGGCCGAGCAGCAGCAGCAACGGCGGGAGCCACCCATGGCACAACGCTACTCCCATGCCTTCCCCTGGCACAGCCATCACTGCTGTCTAACTGGACCGGCTCTGGACCCACCACCACTGCAGGCTGCTGCCACGTCTGGCCGTGTACTCCACCACTATTGCCCGTTACCCTCAGGCTCTTAACTCCACAGCAGTCAAGCTTCCTTCTATTTGATCCCAATCAGGCTTCCTTCTCTTTGATCCCAACGGCTCACCTTTACCGGTGTCTGATCCAGATCCCCAGGCTCTTCCCGCCTATCTCAACGTGATCTGGATCACAGGCTGTCCCCACCTGTCTCTGCTCTGTTGGGCACCGCCGTCACTGTTCGAAACTTCAAACATCCCCCGGTACAGCCATCACCACTGTCACCACTCATTACACTCAGTTTCATAATCTGAAGGGCCTCACACGAGGCACCAATTGTCACAGCACTCTCCAAACTATCAAGCTGCAACAAGGTCTTTTACCATCTCATACCAACATACTCTTCATGCCAGTCCCTCTGCTGCCTTCTGGTCTCTCCTCACCCAGGGTGCGCTCTCAGATAACAGTGAAGAAGGAATTCAGGGACAAGTTGTCCAAACTTGTTTAGACAAGTTTATTTGAAAAGTTTATTTGTAAAAAGTTTGTAATGATTGGTAAAAACATGAGGTATGAAATGTTAAGAATTAAAAAAGAGTTCAGGGACAAGTGAGAGCATGCCTTGGGTGAGGAGAGACAAGAAGAAGGCAGCAGAGGGACTGGCATGGAGAGTATGTTGGTATGAGATGGTAAAAGACCTTGTTACATCCGACTAGTTGGGAAAGTGCTGTGACATCTGACCATGGCAGAGTTAAGTTGACCTTTACTGCTGCCTATAATCTTGTCTGGGCAAGTTACTAAATTCCATAATCACTCACCTAAAATGTCTTCAGCAGCACTTTAACAAATCTGAAACTATCAACATAAAACTTGCATTAGATAACAGTAATGTACCTCATTGACTGGAACATGATTTTGAAATTTGTTCTTAGAGCTCTTTTTTATACAACCTGTGCATTGTCAATAGTCCCATTTTTAGAGGTAAAAAACCTCCAACCCCTGAGAGTCAACATCAACCCACTTCATCACATCATGTCACAGATGTTCATGCTAAATATTTATCCATTGCTGCTCCCAAATCTTCTGAAAATAGTTTGTCAACTATGTAAATTTTTTTATCCTTTTCCCGAAGATGGATGGATTGCATTTGAAAAAGTGTGTTGAATAGGTCCATGTAATCTAGTGATTTACATCACTTAATGAGACTTCTTTCATTCCTTGACCAAGGTGCAAGTTCTTGGGGCATGTTGATATTTCATCCTGTCTTCCCCACTGTTTTCCTTCCCTCTTTTTCTTGTCATTAATGGTTTTCTGATGTTTCTTTCTGAGCTCTTTTCCTGCACTATAGCATATTCTGTGTAAATATGCAAATTTAGGTTTTTGGTGCATTACTTTGCTGAGAAAAAGAGACTGCTTCCCCTGGTCTATCTAAACTAGATTGAGTTTCCTAAAGGCTGAATCAAAGAAGAAACATAGTTCATAAGCAAATAATATACTAACTGTACTAAATTCCTTTTTGCACTTCCTTATTGTTCTCAACATTCTTTTGAGCCAAATAAAAGGACTGAAGTTATATTAAACAGCTTTATTTTCTTCCTGGGTTCTTCCTAGCCAGAACCCTATTTAAGAATCACAGAATCAGAATCACAGAATGGTCAGGGTTTGGAGGAACCTCTGGAGATCATCTACTCCCGTCCCCCCTGGTAACGCAGATTCATCTGGAGCACGTTGCACATCATTGTGTCCAAGTAGGTTTTGAATATCTCCAGAGAAGGAGATGCCACAGCCTGCCTGGGCAGCCTGTACCAGTGCTGTGTCACCCTCAAGGTAAAGAAGTGTTTCCTCATATTCAGGTGGAACTTCCTGTGTTGCAGTTTGTGCCCGTTACCCCTTGTCCTGTCACTGGGCACCACTAATAAGAGTCTGGCCCCAACCTCTCAACACTCACCCTTAAGGTATTTGTAGATTTTGATAAGATCCCCTCTCAGTCTTCTCTTTTCCATGCTAAACAGGCCCAGCTCTCTCAGCCTTTCCTCATAAGGCAGATGCTCCAGTCCCCTCATCATCTTTGTGGACCTCTGCTGGACTCTCTCCAGTAGTTCCCTGTCCTCTGGAACTGGAGAGCCCAGAACTGGACACAGTACTCCAGAGGCAGCCTCACCAGGGCAGAGCAGAGGGGGAGGATCACCTCCCTCCAGCTGCTGGCCTCACTCCTCCTAATGCCCCCCAGGATACCATCGGCCTCCTTGGCCACCAGGACACCCTGCTGGCTCATGGGCAACGTGCTGCCCACCAGCACTCCCAGGTCCCTCTCCTCAGAGCTGCCTCCCAGCAGGCCAGGCTCCAGCCTGTGCTGGTGTGTGGGGTTGCTCCTCCCCAGGTGCAGGATCCTACACTTTGTTGAACTTCATGAGGTCCCTCTCACCGCAGCTCTCCAGCCTGCCCAGGTCTGCCTGAATGGCAGCACAGCCTGCTGGTGTGTCAGCCACTTCTCCCAGTTCTGCATCATCGGCAAACTTGCCGAGGGTACACTTGTCCCTTCATCCAGGTCATCGCTGAAGAAGTTAAACAGGACTGGACACAGTACCGACCCCTAGGAACACCGCTAGCTACAGGCCTCCAGCTAGAGTCTGTGCAGCTACTCAGAACCCTCAGAGCTCTGCCATTCAGCCAGTTCTCAATCCACCTTACTGTCCTCTCACTTAACCCACACTGCCTGAGCTTACCTATGAGGATGTTATGGGAGATGGTGTCAAAAATCTTGCTGAAGTCAAGGTAGACCGCATCCACTGCCCTCCCCTCATCTATGCAGCCAGTCATTCCACCACAGAAGGCTATTAGATTGGTTAGACATGATTTTCCCTTGGTGAATCTATGTTGACTACCCTTGATAACCTTCTTTTCCTCCACATGCTTTGAGATGAATGGGTTATACATTCTTGGAGAAAAGCTTAATTTGCAAACTCTCTTCTAATTATACAGAAAAACCATTTTTTTCCCACTTAGATGCTCAGGCATGCAGACATTTAGAAGACCTTTCCTGGTGTCTCTCAGTATGCCTGGTAACTCTGGTATAGTCTTACAAAAAAGAGAGAAAAGAAACTTCTAAATGTGTGTGCATTGGCATACACATGTCCTTGTGCCAATGTATATATTCCGCCACCTAGCTCATGTGAAAAATTGGACCAAGCAGCTGGTATAAAACATACTTGTCTAACAACAAGATTTAATTATTTTCTTTTATATATATTCATTCACCTGGCATTATTCTGGAATTACTGTAACTAAGCAGAATTTAGTTGTCTTCACAAGGGGAATAGACACTGGCCACTGCATTAAAATTCCAGAGAAAAATTAGTTAGAACATTATCATAAATGCAAATATTTTGAAGTTTGCACACAAAAACATATGCAAAACACTTGGTGACTGCACACAAGCTGTAAATGCATACTAATGAAAATATGCCTTTTGAATAATGTTTTTAAATGTGTGCCCAACATATATAGAATGCCTCTTCTTAAATCTTCAAATCTTCATATTCTTTTTTTAAAGGGGTTTTAAATTACTAAAATTCATCTCTAAGAATAAAACAGGGGCAACCCCACTCAGTATTTGTACTGGCATTTTGATCTCTTCTAACACATATACCAGCAACTGTGAAGCCCTGTCTCTATATAACTTCATTCCAATTCTGACTTTTAGCTATGTAATCAGAGAAGAAACTTTTATTTTTAGGGGAGTTCTTATGTAATCCACTGGATCAAAATAATGGCCAGCAAAGTAGGTTTTATTAATGCCGAGATATGAAAAACCCCTTTGTAAGAAGCGTTCTGACACTCGCAAGCCTCTCTGAAAGAGGCTGCTGAATACATCCCTTTTGAAACTTTTCTCTTAGTTTTTTCCCTCGTTTCCCCTGAGTTAAGCCACCATATCTCAGGTCATAGCAAAGGCAGCAGCAGGCCAGAGCAAAGGCTGCTCATGCTGATGCACATTGAAGAGAGAGTGTTGACCGCTGTGAGAATCATAAACCTCTCAGTTTGATGATCAACTGAGCAGTAAATTAATTAATCATCATTTTATGCCTCATCAAGCACTTTGCTGAGACTCTCAACAGGGGCCAGCTCAATTAGCCAATGGGAAGCAGACTGTTTTGTTTAGCTGGGTGAGTCTTCCATAAACAGAGGAAGCTTTGACAAGCTAATAATATGTCCATCTGTCTGTGTCACTAGCTGCAATGTGGCTCCACCTGTAAAGTTGTGGGATTCTGCTCGGTGTGGTGGATAGCAACTTGAAAGAATGAGACTGAGGTATCCTAACTACTTCTTGAACAAAGCAGTTCTCATAGCTTATCAGGATCCTTATTCAGTGAAATCGGGCTTGATTGTTAGGAATCAGATATTTATTTTTGATTACCAAACCAGATATTTATATCGTTTTAAAAAAGATTCTTGTGTTAGGCATAGTAAAACCACTCAGGTGCATTTATAATTTTAAAATGCTCCTTTCCTTCTTTTTTCTTCCCTAGAGGAAAAGAAAATGCCCACTCCTTACAATAAATGCATGTGGTAAAATGTTTCTCAAGGTAAAAGCTTTTGATTAAGTGGCAATAATGCTTCTGTCAAAACAGACAGTTTTGAAAAGTCCTTGCATCAAATCCTGCGGTTCCACTGAAGTTACCAGGGTTGCATCAGTCTAACTGCAACCAGAATTCAGCTCCTGTCACATTAGAAGTTTCATCATTCAGAATGGAAAACAGAAATCTGTATTTAGACATATCAGCCTTGAACTAAATCACTGACTGTTGCAAATTTGTGCCATTGACTTTCATGTACCTTTACAGCCATAAGGGCCCATTATGAGTTTCTAATCTGATTTTCTGCATAACACTGCCCATAACCTCTGGCTGAAAAAGAGATAATCACTAACATATCCAATTGTTGCTGAAAGATTTCAGGTGGTGGAAAATCTAGCACATCCTTTGATAAGCAACTCTTATAATTAATTATCATCACTGGTAAAAATGTGCATCTTATTTCAGACTTTATTTTACCTGGCTTCAAATTCCAAATATTTCATTTTCATAAATCTTGTTTCAGGGGAAGGGGTCCCAAATTTCTTGTAAAACAGATGTCAACAGAAACAGTTTCTCCCAAGTTTTTTACACTCTTTTTTATAAACAGTGTTCTTGGGAGACTGAATGACATGTCATTCATTCAGCATCCCACAGCCTTGTGCGTAACACTAATGTGTTGCCAGAGTTAGAAGGAACCACCTTGTCTCTCCTTGTTCCTGGCCATACACACTCAAGCTCTAAAGAGATACATGTTACTTTTCTACAGTTTTGTGAGGTTTATGCTACCCTCTTCGTTTTTGGACTGCTGAGGCTGACCACAGTGATAAGATGCTAACACATTGGTGATGAGAGGCAGAAGGGATGAAAGGAATAGTTGTTAGCAAATGTGTCTACAGAGCTGTTATATGACTAAAGGGTCAGGGCACAGTCCAATAACTCAGTCCAATGTAGAAAGTGCTTTGGTTTCCCAAAAAAAAGGTGGAGAAACATCAGCAACATTTAGAAGTAGTAATTCCAGGGTCTTCTCAAGTGTCCATGCAGGCTAGAATGACAACTCACTGTGCTCACTGCTCCATCCAGTAGGAATGGTAGCAGCTCAACTGGAAACAAGAGCTCAAATGTTGGAAATCAGTTTATAAGTCACAGCCAGCCTTCAAACTTCCTCCTAGAGTTAGATCATCATGTGAAGGAGTGCAGGAGATACTTACATGTGACTCAACTTAGTCACAGAGGATTCTGTCAGTCCTGTTCTCCCACCTTAAAATGTCTGTTTTATTCCGGCATGCAGTTTACCAAAATGTCTAGATTCCTCCCTGTATGAGCATATGTGTGTATATATATATATTCATATGTATAGCTCCATCAGTCTTTGTACCATGTACAAATTTTATTAGAAAAGGTTTTATATAGTCCTTCCAAGCCATTGCAAATGATAAAGTGTAACAGAAATCTCGTGTTCCCTTGTAAATGACTGCACACAGTAATGACTCCTTTTAGCTGTTCTATTTTAAACTCAGTCAGTCTGGTTTTAATCCATTTACTTCTCTGCAATGATTTCACACAGGACTAACTTTTGGCTATGTGAAGAGACATGTGTTAGAGACTTCCAACTGTAAAAAGAAAAAAAAAAAACCAACAACAACAAAAAACAAAACACAGCAAAACTGTGAGCCCAAACAAGCTCTTCACCTCAGTAGAGGTTAATACGTTGACATCCTGAATGATGCCCTTTCCCAGACAAAGGAAAAGGAAACAATGGAAATTGGAGAATGGTGAAAACAAGGGGAATAAAAAACTGTCATTTATGCTGCTTCAAGGATTGTGAGGACCTTCTGGAAAAGAGGAAGGAGTAACAGGACTATTGGGAGCATATGAGGAACAGTGAGACAGGGAAGTGGCACACAGTGACTTTCCACAAAAGACCTGGCAGTATAATGTATCTGACCTAGAGAAGCAAGAATTGATCCTAACACTTATGAGGATGGTGAGCCCTACATACATCTGTACCAGATACATGCACAGAGGCCTCTCTGCAAGCAAATTTCTAATTCCACTGAAAAGCAGTACCAATTGTATTTGACCAGCCTACTTCTCACAGATCAGACTGATCAACACTGAGTTTCCAATACCTGGAGATGCAGTTCCATGCTTAGTTTTGAAAAAAGTTTCTCATGGAATTCATGCATGGAAATTAATCATTTTGTTACCATATATGTGCATGAGAAGGAATATTTGTGTTTCTTCACACTTCTTGGTATATTCCTGTAAGCAAATGCAAGTGTACATGCAATCTTCAAAATTTTGCTCCTTTTGCCTAGGTAAATGAGTCTCACTCTATTACCCTATTTCTCACAAAATATTTTACAATATGTAATTATTGCAAGGGGTGGGAGGGTGCCAAAAAATACAGCAATAAATTTCATAAATTAAAAATAATGAGTTTGTTTTGCTGATATTAATGAAACTATCTTTTTTTCCTGGCTATTCAGATCAATGGCTGATATTTCTTCTAAACTCAGCAATTTTGCCTCGCAAGGGTCGGTGTGAACACTGATTTCTGCTTCAGGTCATGTGGGTTCAAAGCGCTAGAGTTTCACTTTGAATTTGATGATTGCTTACTGAGAACTATTTGTCTTCACTTGCATAAATCAACCTGTATTCAGCAAGAACAGGCCATGGTTTCTTCCGTGCTTCAAAAAAGAGGGAGTGAGCTTCTAGCATGTTTTTGGTGGTTATAGATCTCATAGTGAAAAATTTGCAGAGTCTTTCAAATAAATTCTTTGGAAAATACATATGTTTCTTGTCCGCATATCTCTTACACTTGTTTTTCAATGTCTTGTGAAAACAACAGAGACTTTTTTTCCTGGGATTTAAAAAGAAACCCAACCTGAAATGGGCTTCTAGTGCACTCACATGGGCCCTGATCCGGTTCTCATTAGAGTCTGTTCAGAGGCTTTCAGCAACCTCAGGGAACGCTGGACTGTAGGGCATTAGTAGCAAGATGTTATTACAAAATGAAGTAGAGATAAATAACAAAAAGGAAGAACTTTCCCCTGTTTTACCTTTACTTTCCTCTTCTGGAAATCTCTGTATACCACTAGTCTTAAACCAGGAGCAAATCTGAATGACTTTAGCTCATTTTTCCACTCTGCTTTTGTGGATAATTTTCAGTGATAATTTTTCTTTGTTCACAATGTGAAATTCACTCTGCCTTGTTCTATTTTACAATAACCATTCTTAAAGATACTTTGAAGTGAAGAACTCAGAATAATCATAAATCTCACTGTCATACAGACATATGTGAACTTTCTTTTGAAAGCTTCATCGTTACTCATATATTCTGTCTGGGATTACCCCAACCCCACACTTTTCATCCTTTATCCCTTTTATGAAGGACAGAAACTATAAATATTTGAAAAACTCTAATCTCAACTCAATTTCAGTTTAACTAATTACATCACATTAATTGTACCCCTTTTGTTTTTGTCCAAGATTAATACTGGAATGTCTCAGATGAGTTTATAGGCAGTCCCTTTATGCATCCAAAGTGTAATGCTGAAATGAAGCACAAAGAAGCTTCACTTGAGAGCACTGGGAATATGACTATGCTGGTGATTAAACAAGATCATCTAATCTGGTTTCAGGCCTACAGCTGAAAATCATCTTTCGTAGAAGTGTGCCTGCCAAGGTTATTGTAAAATTATCCCAGGCACCAAAGTGATGAATGGTCCCAGCATTTGCTGTGATATGGATGCCATCCCTGTGGGGCTTCACCAAGCGGGATTTTTCATGTGGACAGACTCACATGGAGGACAGATGGGAAAGAAAACAAAATTAGTTGATCTGCACTAGAGCAAAAATCCATCTTTCCTTTGCTACCCAGATTGTGCACTTGCTTTTTTGCAGACACGGAAATGTGTTCTTAAATTATATGACTCTTCCTTTTTTTCCTTTGTGGAGTGATCTGAATGTTTTATGCTGACCTTGGGTTTAGTGCTGATTTGCATTCCTGAACTTTCATGCCAGCCTAATTTTAGACATGTTAAGCAGCAAGCCTAATATCTAAGTTAGCACAAAAATACTGTGTCTCCAGTTGCATTAATAACAGCTTTAGTCCCATTTTGAAGACAGGCAGTTCTTAACAGTAAAATGTTGAAAATGGAAACGGTCACTCAAGCTTAGCTTTGTCAAAGTCCAGCTAATGAGCTAGTCAAAGAGCAACAGTTTCATTTATCAGGCAGGCATGCTTCCTAGGCCCCAGTCCTAGGATGATATGAGCCATCCCACAAGGCACTGTAACCAGTGCCTTGCAGAATTGGGGCCAGTCATGGTTTGGGCAGCACATCTGAGAAAAATCAGCTTTTAGATTTTAAATGCTTGATGGCAAAAATAAGTCTCTTTGATAGTTACATCAATATGTGCTTGTGACAGAGAAGGAGAGGAGGTAAAACTATCTCTCCATTGCATCTGTAAGTGGTGCAGTTTGATTCTGAACAGAAAAGTTGCAAACCTTATAATGAATTTACCTAAAAAGCACATTTTGGATAAATCGCTATTAGACTACTTCTAATTGTCCACATAATTCTAAAGGTACTGTTAACTACACATCATTGCATTTTGGATGTGGAAAGTATTATACCGACAACTGTTCCAGAGGGGAAAGAAATGCAACAAATACTTGGTGTATTTTTTCATCTACATTTCTCTCTTAATCAGGTTTCCCAGGGTGAGAGATTAAATTTAGAAAGCCAGCAGAGAAGTTAGGATTATTTAACTGCAATACAACCAACACCTTAAGGACTGATTTGTCAGAATGAATTGCAGTCCAGAGTGCTCCGAGTTTTCAGACTAAATTTGTTCTTAAGATAAAAGGTACTTTTTAAAGAATCACAATTCTTGTTCTAACCATTCCCCCACCCTCGCCTCCAAGGCATTTCTTATAACTCTGATAAAATCACAGACCAGGTGTTCCAAGACTTTCAAAATAATAAATTCCAATCTGTCACTAAAAAATAAAAGGTTAAACAAGTTTATAGAGGGAGTTCTGTTCCAGGTGTTATTTTGAAAGTATATGCCTAATTTATCATTTTTCAGTAATAGTTACAAGTGATAAAGATCATGTAAATACTCTGTATTAGAAATAAGCTTTCATTTTGTCATGCAGATAGTACTAATGACTAAACAGACTTTAATCAGGAGATCTCCACCTACTAACGTTAGGACTTCTTAAGGGTAATACTATAAACAGATTTTCTCTAAAATAAAATGCTTATGCTGCAGAAACAAAACCAAAATGAAACTCAAACATTGGTTATATACCAGTTTTTATAAGAACCAGAAGCATGAAAACTTTTCACAAATCACCTACTTTGGAATGGACCTTGTATAGGTTCAGTGGGTACGTCTACCAAGTGGAACAAGGTAATGGAAACTGCTAACATCTTCCATATGTGACAGCTTTTAAATTATAATATCATTTTAGGTACGGTGAACAGACTGTTCTAAAACAGCAGTATGTCAGACGGGTGGCTGGGTTTCCCTGTAGTTCCTTTTTCACTGTTTTCAGTCAGTGTTATAGAGTTCTAATTCTGCTATCTTGTCCATTATTTATTAAAGTGTATAGCTAAAAAAATAGCATAAGTTTTATCCAAGCAGTCTGAAATGGTTATAGTTTTCAGCCATTTTGAAGCCAGGAGAAAAATCCAGGCCTCAGTTAAACAAAGTGCACAGGTACATTCTTGAGTCCCACTCAATTCCGTGTTTTTTCCTGATGTGCAGAATGGGTTGTTTCATCTCCGTCAGATTCTATGGTTTATAAATCAAGTATGGCAGCATTTGGGGTGACATTATGCTGCAAGCAGGTAATAAGAGCTACGGACAGGCTTCCTCACGTCTATATATTTCATAGGCTCTATAAATAAAGAGAGGCTGCCTCAACAAGGAACAAAATTTCTCTTCCATTACTTGCCTCTATGCTACTCTAAAATCTCTTTCTTGTTTCCCCAGATTTCAAAACTATTTTTGTAATTGTTCTTTCTCTTTAGCCCCTTCCCTCCCTGATCCCATAAAAATACAGTGGCAGAAGTTGACTGCCCTGAAAATTTCCTGTTGAACTAATTTTCAGAAAAGTAATAAACAGAGCTCACTTTAAGTTTAGCTTGTATAAACTGCAGAGATGGACTTACAAACTCTTCAAATACAGTTAACATATCAACTCAGGGCACTTTCCTGTATAAAACTAATAAAAATTATAAAAATAAAAAGGGTAAAAATTCAGATTGAAAACTGAGTTTCCTAATGTATGGTTAAAGACTATTCTTTAAAAGGAAAAGAAGCTATTCCCCACAAAATCTTCTATTACATTTTCAAACTCTAGAGAAGATTTATACCAACTTCCTTCAGGAAGCAAAAAATAAGATGAATTACTGTAGCTATGCTATGTAGCTGTACTCTCAATGTGGAAGTAAGCTTCTACTGCTAACACAAAAGTAAGCTGAAGTACCCATTGCTTACTCATAAGATTAAAAGGCAAGTTTCACAATGCATACAAGGGTGAAGGTCTGCAGTGTTGTGGCTGGTTCTGTGTGTTTAACTGATGAGTTTTAATATGTAGTGATTACCCTTAAATGTGGTGTATTTTAGCAAGACAAGTAAATTATTCTAAATTAATACTTTTATTTTTTTAGGAACAGTGAAAGAATCATTCTCCAAGTAATTTGTGGTAGTTCTTATTAAACAGTAAGCAGCTGAGTTATTTAGTACGAATTGAACTGAGATAAATGAACTGGTAATTTCTTGAAACTAAAACCAATTATTCAATCTAGTATGTAAAAATAACACTTAGAAAAGTTACTACTAATTAATACTGTTAGTTCTCACTTAGACGCCATGACTAGCTGTGCTTTTTTATGTATTCCTGCAAAATGTGTAAGATGCTTTGCATTACTGCAAAATGGACATTTCTTTCACCCCTTCAAGGTAGAAAGTTTTGAGTATTCTGTGTTCATATTGCATTTATTTCCTTTAGGCAGGCATTTAAATCTTTTTTTTTTTAAGATGATAAATATTTGGGCACACCAAAATTATTTTGTCATAGTACATTACTCCTGATAGATAATGAAAATAATTAATAATTGAGTTTCACAAAACCTTTATTTTACAGCTAGAGAGAGCTGGGAGGAAATGGTGGTACTGAGCTTCAGCACCAGAGAGCAGCACCATCTAAGAATTGTGATTCCAAATCCCTCCCTTGAACCCCAATCCTGTTCCAGATGAAACAGACATGCCCTCACTTCTTTGGGGGTAGGGACTATGTAATTCTCCTTTCGGATAATTTTCCCAGCTGATACATGTGAAGAGGGACCCATACCAATGCTCACGTGTTCTTTACCATTTGGATACATGCCCAACACATTCGTTTGTGGAATAGCACTTGTAAGTAGCCCAAGTTTTCACACCAGAGCACATGATTAGTCTAGATCTAACATGATCAGGAAGAAGACCTGTCAACCATAAGACCAGCTTCGTACCCCAAACAGGTATTTGGGTTAGCCCCAAAATTTGAGGGTTAAACAGGATTTGGCTTAGCAATATCTAGCCCTTTATTTTATTTTGTTTAGGATTTATAAATAACAATAATGTCAAAGTGACTAGTAGACATTACTGTTCTCCTTGGGAACAGTTCAGCAATGCCCTCTGGCAGTTTTTGCACTGAGCATGGGAGCGCAAAGAAAGTCTAAAAAGCATGCAATTACCCCCAGGAAACAATTACAATGCAAAAAGCACTGGATGGTACAAGTGACATTCCAGTAAACAAGGTGAACTTGTATCATCGCCCTGCTTTGCCTCAGGGATATTCCCGCCAAAGGAATATCATTCAGTTCCAAGAACAGCCAAGGACAGAGGTGGGGCTGTTCATCAGCCATTCCAGGTCCGAGCCTCAGGGAGCCAGAAGTTGTGGGCAAAGGGAACTCCTGCTAAGCCAGGCACTGACATTGCAACTCCCAAAAGCAAGGGGAGCAAAGCTTGCTGGAGGTAAATTTTAACCACCAGGTTGGAAACCAAACCACACCCAGAGCAGCCTTGCTTGTATGTGAGACTTTCTTATTCCAAAACTTAACGATTAAGAGAAATATGGGAAACAAAGTATTTTTTATGCCTAGTTCTGTTCACACTCACTCTCATGGGAGCAGGATCAAACTCTTTCTCTTCTTGGACTATGTTAAACTTCAAAGTTTAACCAAATGCCAGATTTCTTTCAATTCTAACCTTATTTCAGTCTCTGTTGAAGAAGTCTATCTGCAACAGGTAGAAACAATACTCAAACCACACAGCAGAAACAATGGCTGGAAAAGCAAACAAGCTGAACGTGGCCCAGTTTTATCCAGCAACTTTTCTCACTCACTGTAACCTTTTAAACCAACTCAGCTAGCCTCACACATATGCACAAAAAGCCTGTATTTACCTAGATAGATTTTCTTACCTAGCTGTTTCCAGAGGCACACAGAACAGCGGTATTTGGTATATGGTACTATTATTCTCTTTATATACTTTCAAAATATCTTCAAATATTGCATATTGACCATGTCAGAACTGGAATCATCTCTTCCCCATTTTCTAGATGCCTTCTGGGTATATACAAAATCAGGCTGATGGGAAAAGAAATTAATGCACTTACATACCTCTTTTCTGTCTCTGGATTACCACTATCATAAAAATGAAATTTGACTTGGAAATCTACAGTGTCTGAATACACTTTCAGCACCCTCAGGTGATCCATACTATACAGTTCTGCACTACAGTGCCAAGCTCTAGACACTCGGTCAAACCAAACCTCTCTTCTGAGCCTTCCAAGGTATGCCATTAGTAATGCTCAGAGATGGGCCTGCCAAAACCATCAGATTATCTGCTCTCCAAATAAAACAAGTAAATATACAAAAATCCTTAAGTTGAAGTTGCCTCAGGCTCTTTTACCTCACATAACGAGCACTTTTGGAAAGGTCCTGTTGACCTTGGCAATATATTCAAACATGGCTGAACAGTTCTTGAGCAATTTTTCCAATGAATTAGGCACAAACAGGCATGTGTCATTGGGCACACATGCAGCTTTTTCTGTCTCCTCTTTCCCCTTAAAAATTAATAATTTCTCAAAACTGCCATGCAAAGAAAGTCACAGCAAGGAGTATGTCCTAGCCTATTACTGGCTTACGTTTGGTAGAACTTACTTAGGTAATTGCTTTATAAACACCACAGAGTACTGACCAGTTAGAGACCAGTTAGTCAAATGCATTTATTTTTTCTGACATTCATCTTAATCACAGAATTACTGTAAACTGGACATGTGAACTGACTGTTCATAACTTCATTACCAAAGAGGGAAAACTTAGGAATTTGGAGGCAATGACACCATGTATTAAACTCAGTCATCAACTTTTCACAGATGTAAAAGCTACACCAGTGAAAGCAGAGAACAGTGATAAATGTTTTACATGCTGTGCATGAAGTCTACCTATTCACTAGTTTTAAAATGCTTTAGGAAAGCATAAAAAAAAATATCCCACTGCTACAGTTGCAATCTTGCAGAAGTCTTCAGCTCTTTTTTTATTGCCAGGTGATTCTACAGATCTGCTCATTTTTTCTGTCAATTGGTTGTCAGACATCATTACCCCAGCACTATCAGTGCTTTGACCTGGGCAGGGTATCTATGTTACATTGATGTTGCTGCACTGATGAATGACTCCTACTTGTCTGCCTTTCTCTCTTTCCTCACCTGTCCCATCAAGTGCCATTCTTCATTTGTCTCCATTCTGCCCATCAATCATTCTTTTCTGCACCCATACCTTAACTTGCAGGTTGGCCTTCCTTCTTTCATGAACTTCATAATTCCATTACATTTCTTTCCTCCTCTCACACTTCTATTTCTTCCTTTCTTCCTATGGGTCATATGAAAAAGATTCTGAAAACTTGGGAGGAGAGAAAGAGAAAATGAAATATTTTGTGTTGTAAGACAGCATCTCAACTAGAAAAATTATGACCTATCTGTAGCATTCAGCACACAACTTTTTTATACATTACTCTTACTGGCACCAAACATAAACATTCGTTACCATGAGAATCTCCACTCACCATTCTGCTTTATTCCTTCACACTTTCCCACATTGATAACATGTTCCAAGAGCTTTCTTTCTTTAACATGACGTATTATGGGAACACCTTTGGGCTGCTATGAAACATTCATCCCAGCTCAATCAAAACAACACAAGCCCTAGCTCTGTATTTTCACCTGCAGATGTCAGGACAGAATACAAAGTTCAGTGATGTTATCCCACTTCACAAAGGGAAAGACCAAGAAAAATAAACTGATTAACCCAAAAAAAAACAGTAGCATAGCCACAAATGTAGGCCATGTCTTTCAAATCTTTTAGCTGTCCCCTGGTCAGTGCCACACAAAGAAAGCAAGCAAGCCATCTACAGCCTGATTAGCAGTCCAGTCCTCTCATTGCTACAGTCTCAGCTCAAACTTCAGCTACACAAAGAATGTGGAGCTAGATTCATAATGGGCATTTAATGATGTTCTCTTACTTTCTTACAATGTTTAAAATTGAAATGCCTATGTAAGACTGTTCTCTTACAGTTTAGAAAACATGTAACAAAACCTAGGAGTAATTATAGATCAATATTACTTTTAAAGACTAGCTAGACACATGGAGGATTGTATGGAATTATTAAAATAGAATTATGCCATTTTCCTCAGTGGCATGCTAAGTCAACTAATATGATCCCACAGTTTCTTTCAAAAATGTATTTGCAACATATGTTTGTTTTAATTTATAATGGGGCAGTAAGTTAATAAACTGCACTATTCCAAACTCTACTATTCATTAGCACAAGTACAGGCAATTAACTATCTTGGAACTTTTATTTAGCATTAACAGAGGAGGGAAACGTGAGAGCACTTGAAAGTAAGATTTCTCAGGAAAAAAACCCAAAGCTATTTAATGTTCATTTCAATTTGGTTTGATGTTTATTTGTTTTTTCAGTTTGTAGTAAGCGCCTTGTTATGATCATGTGAAAAGTTATTAGAGAAAAGAAAGTTTTGAAGGGTTTATTTGTTCAAACAAAAGCTAGGGGAATTAAATAAAAACAAACTGAACATAAAATATGTAAAGATAGTACAGGTTGCAAATTAATAGCTTATTTTTAAAAAGGAAATTTAATAAAGCAATGCTGTTATCTATTTGAAAACTGGAAAAATGATACTTAAACATGCCAGGAATGTTGGCAAGTTTTCCTACCTGAGCTGGAGTACAAATAACTAGTTATTATACTTATTGTATTTGCAATCAGAATTAACTAGATGACAATATTGTTCAAATATGCAACTGGAAATATCATTGGTTTTCCAAAACATCACATGGTGCAAATAATGTGTATTCTCACTGTAGGATTTTAAAACCAAGGTGTTCTCTCATGTTCACTGTGTCTGTAACTCGATCACATAAACCTAAACTACTACAGTTCACTGTCAGTGAACTCTGATAGAATTTTGAATCCCAAAACTAATTTTTGCTGTTGTAATATACTGAAGAAATTAAAATCAAAATGATACTGCAGAGAAAAATGTTCTTCTCCACAATATGTAAATCAATATTTGAAAGAATGTAAAACCAACCTATTGTCACAATCTCAATGTAAGTAATATTAATGATCACACAAATGCTTGATTTTTAGGTGTCTGCACTGATAAGATACATTTGATGTGACAGTTACCATGGCAACTACTCAGTTTCAGTGCATATTAGAGCATATAGTTGTGTAAAAGCTGTTGATGCATGAGACCTCACTGTGACAGCCTCACAATGTATATTTCTATATAATTGTTTTATTTCTTTCTTAAATGGAAAAAAATTTCAAGTGAGCAACATTTAGCTGTCCTACAACTTCATGTTGGTTTACAAGTGGTGGTAGGATCTTTTATAGCACTGTAGAAAGAATAATCACCCAGAGAACCAACAACAAAGGGGAAAAAGTTTTCACTTCATTGTATTTTCACAATTAGCATTTCTCTAGATTCTTGGCTGACCAAGCAAATTTGTGGTTTGAAATAATTGTTCATTTCTTGCTCATTACCACTTAGAGATATAGGGGATTTTTTGCTCCAGCAAGCTTTTGCATTGGACTTTCCAATCTGACTATATGCATAATTCAAATATTTCAGGAAAAAAACTTTTATAAATTTAAAAAATACTGGTCATTTGACCTGTCTTGTATATATCATACAAAGTCTACAATAACTTTGCATCTAGCAGGAGAGTTGTGTTCTACAGGAGGGGAAAAGCAAGATTAATGAAAAAGCAAGACAGGCCAGGGAATCTCAGAAAATACCCAGAAATTTATAAAGGTCTAGCATGGATGCATCTGAAACATGAACTAGTTCTGCAAAATAAAACCTTTGTTTTAGAAAGGAAACTATCAAGAAAGAGAATGGATACAAGGTCTTAATGAAAAGTACTTCTGGGAGGTGTTAACTGGACTTCATGAATCTTTTCCTGAGAACCTAAGTGACAAATTTCAAAAACCCAAAATCTTGTTTCTTGTTAATTACTAAAACTCATCAGGGGAGCATTGAGGCTACACCAGAGATGATGCACTTAGACTTTCTTGTCTTGCTGTGGCAAAGTGATATTTATTAGCTCAATTTAGAAGCTGCTAGCAGCTAAACAGCTGACATCCCATGTCACGGGATGCAGAGAGGCTTACAGAACTTGGTAGACTCAAAAACAGTGTTCTGAAGTTTGGGTCTTCACTGCAGAGGTGGGTGACACAAGTTTTCCAAGATGGAGGAGGGTCGTAAGAGCCTTCTCCTCTACTTATGTAAAGAGCTTCCTCATAGCCAGACTGAGAGGTGGGGCCCAACTAGAATGAAACAGCTTTCTCCTGGCTGACATGCCTGTCTCTTTCCTACCTTGTTTTTTTGGGGTGATAGGGAGGGGCAGGAGGACAGGAGCAGGAGGAAGGGGAAAACTCACCCCCATCTTTTCTTACCCAGGAATAGCCTGGGAACACACCGACATCAGACAGCTCTGAATTAGTCTAGGCATAGCCAGCCATTCAAGTCACGTTGCCTCCAGCTCTCCTTCCCTGCTGCCTGAAGCCAGATCTCTTCATGGTTATGTGGTCTACCTCAAGTTTAGTTCACCCCAGCTGTGTGTACCAGAACTCTGGAAAGAGGGAAGTGCTGTCAGAGGTCTGGAGAGCAGAGAGACAACCCCAAGCTATGTTCCAGAGAAAGCAGCAGTCTCAGGTGCTGCTCCAAGGCAAAGATGGCTGTCTACTGCCCCCAGCTTCTTCTCCCAAGGGGCATGTTGGGTAGGGATGGTTTAACAGGTTTCAAAATGTGGGGTGATGAAAGGAAGGCAGAGAATATAATGTAGGCCTGCAAGAAAAGCTTTTCAGATCTTCTTTTAGTTCTTATTGCTGCCCCTCTGGTAATCTCTGAAGCTCCTAAACTTCACAGAAGGCCATGGTACATTTGAATGCTTTGATATATTAGATATCCATTTGTGGGTTCAGTTCTAAGATCTTCAAATTTTTATCATTTTCTAAAGTTAAATTTATGATCATTTGTTTTCACAAATTTTGTGTTGGACTTAATAGTTCTTATTAATTTCTTCACTCATGTGTGTTTAGAAAATGAAACTTCATTTTGAAATATGTGCCAGACATGGGTCCTTGTTCAGGCAGGGCCTGTCCTTTCCTCTGCTGGTAGCCCTATCTCTGTTGTTCCTTCCACCTGGATGGTGGAGGCAAAAGAGAATGAAGCAGAAAGCAGACCTAGGCTTCATTAGGCCTGATGGAGAGCAGATAAAATATTTATGTTCCTAAAGGGGGGACTACTACTGAGGGTCTGAAGATAGCCACTCAGATGCCCTTCCTTTCCATTGTGCTTCCTTGCCTCTATTCAGTAAAGTCAAACTAGGGCAGTGACAAAGGTCACTCATGCACACAGACTGAAAAGAGTACTCCTTTCCAAGAAATAGCTAATATAAACCTTTTCTCGCTGTGGATTTAGAGGAAAAACTTCTCCCACCTCTAACAGTGGGAAAGCAGATTCTGACACTTCTTGGTTGTGCTTCAGCCACTTGCTCAAAGCTCACAGGAATTGCCATCAGAATTGCATGGACATGATAGCAGTTATCCTAATACATGAGCTGCACTCACATGCCTGCAATACACGAACAAGGTAAGAGAGAGAGTTACCAGACAAGAGTTCTACAGAAAACATAACATTCCTTCTTCAGGGCCTCCAAAGGCTGCTCTGCAGGCTGATGCAAAACAGCTTATGGGGAAATCTATTTCTTCTCCCTCTTTCCCCACCCCCCTCCACCCAAAATACCCAGACTGTATATCCAGGATATCCACCTGCTGTTCAAGATTCACTTTTCAGTAGTAATATTCAACTTGTACTGTCTATCAAACGCCTTTCTTTAGGGATTATTAACGTCTTTTGCTGTTAAAGATTCTCCACAGTTGCAAGATCCAAATCTGTTTTCTCATGAATGACTGCAAACAGATACAATCACTAGGACTACCATGTTGGCCACATGGGTGTATGACTCATGGCCAACAAGCTGTGAAGAGAAAACTGATAGATTGTTCTTGCAAAAATCAGAGGGGATTTACCTGAAGAGATGCTCCTGGCTGCACCCAAGAGACACAACATTTAAATATATATACAAATATAAACAATGTTTAGCCCTCTTGTAGCAAAAGAGCCTGAATCTTTCACTTAACGTCTTATACCTGGGAAGACTGGCTACCATGCCAGACTTTCCACCACCTTTGTGGTGAACTCCCATTTTGACCAACAAGTCATAGCCTCTGGGAGGCTTTGTGAACAATTGTTAGTGCTGTTGGGATTGATAGCCTACTTTAGATCTCTGATTCTCTTCTTTTCATTTATGCTATTCTAAGGATAAAACATCCTTTCATCTGTCAGTCCTGGATTGGATACAGCTATAATACACAGTGGCCTACAGGGCACAGAGTTAGAGGCCTCATGGACACACAACTCAACCTGAGGGCAAGGTTATGATTAAAAGTTTGAGGCTTCTTTATTTCAGAGGGTTTTGATTGAATAATCTTTGAAAATTATGTCACCAATTATGTTGCTTGTCTCTATTACTGGGAGAACTATTAGTAAAAATTTATTATCATTGTGAAAAAATATTTGCTACAATGAGAAGTGAGCAATCCAACTGAGAAATCACTTCAATTTGAAGTCACATATCTTTTCCCATTTTTCTGAAAGCAAAGAATAGCTGACAATTAAATAGTACAATGAGAGGCATAGTTGTGATCCAATACACCCACACCTGGGGCCCTAGGCTTGAAACTATGGAAGAAGGGTGTAACAGAAAGGTGTACCAGTCATTGCTAAGACTGTTAAATGTAAGCATGCTGCAGAACAGGCCTACTTATGTGGTCATATAAATAAATCACATCCCTGTTGGAACCTTTACGCTTGCTGCTCTTGAGTTTGACGGCAACTGTGTTGGAACACAGAAAAAAGTTGTGATGGTTTTGTGATATGTGAAGTTTACTTTATCATGCCTCTACACCAATGAACTTTAGTCAAAAATTGCAGCACACTTCTTACACAAAGTTTTGTAGCTGCAGCTACGTGAATGACTGTTGTTTAGTGACATTCAGATGTATGTAACACTAACATTCAGATGTAGCACTAACTCAGTGTATGGAAGCAATTGCTTTATCCAGCATAAACCACAGCAGGTTACTGAAAAATTCCTTAAAAGTGTCAGGTTGGGCAAGTTCCCAAGGAAACATAAAATGCTTTAAAAGCTTAAAAGACTTCCAGTCTAGTACTCTACAAAGTTATTGCATTGATACTTCAATGAATAAAACAAGGCAAAACAGTTCAGTGGTTTATCTCAAGTGAGTATACTTCAGTGCAGCTTCTTTCAACATCCAGAACTCTACTCACTGATAAACCTTAATGCTGTCCTTTTCTCATGGGCAAGTGGTCTGTGAAGAGCTGATGAGGTCAGCAGAGGAAGTGTACACCTGGATATACTCGTGGCAGCCAGCTCAAGACAACAGTGAAATTGTTCTTGTAAGCAATGAAAATATGACCAATAAAACCACTCATTAGAGAGTAGATGTCCTCCTGTTAGCATAAGTCTCAGTCATGTAGGCATCCTTCCTCTTTCCCCTCCTCTCATTTTATAAACAAGTTTAATTTTGTAGCTAAGACTTAGCAAATACTGGACAGGTATGCCAGACTTGTATTAGCCCAGTGGTTGATTCTGCATACAGTACATACACGTCTTCAAATGTGACTGTGCAGCCTGTAAAGTCGTATTGTATCTCCTAGATTATTTCTCCTTCCCACCAAGGCCTACAGCCCTAGATACTTGGAAACCAACTTCCTCCTACTCTATGCAGTAGAATACAAAGTATTAACTAGGAAGAAAATAAGGTATGTGACTTCCAAGCATCCATACTAGCCACAGGATCATATATTGTCTCTCTGCTGGCAAGACAGTATATACATCCCAGATGATATTTTATTGCTGATCCTTATGTGTAGTGAAATGTTTAACATCCTTTTATGCAGCTAGGTCTGCATGAAGGCCAACAGAAACTCAGCTGTGGGCATTCTGAAGTAGGGTACATAAAGTTTACATTCTAAAACCAACCTCATTGGTGATACTTATGGCTGCCTACTATAAAATTACAGCCTGTTTTTTTCCTTCTTTTAAAGGCTGGTGACATTCACATGATGCAGAACTCTCTTACAAGCTTTATAATGGAAAAGCCTTTACAATCTTTCAGCTATGGCCTGCCACAAAAGAAAACACAGTTGTTATACATTCTGAGAACTTAGAGTACACTGTGATTGTGTCATATTTTGGCAGGCTTGAAAGTTCAAATATATAATTGCAAATTTTAAGAAAGAGGTCTGCCATTTCCCTGAGGCAGCCTGTAACTTGAATGTCATTGAAAAAACAAGAGTCAGTGGCCAGTCAGACCAATACTGATGCTGCAACTGCCTGAACATAAGTATTTCCATTGTTCTGATTGGCTAAAATATTGTGAGTTGTTGGAAATAGTGGCCATTTTGGTAAAACAGTTATTGAAATAACATTGGAAAAAATAAGCAAAAGGCAGTAAATTTTATAGCCACAATTTCATTTCTTGCAATGTATATATGAAAATTAGTGATACAGTAACAATCAGATTTTTGGAGAAGCCAAAAGGTTATACAGGAGCCATTTATCAGTAGAAGAGTTTGAAAAAGTTCATATTATTTCTAACATGAGATTTTCAGGAATTTTGCCTTCAGATTTGAACTCCTAAGATTTGCGGATATGCAGTAAATTATTCATATAAAATAGAAGTTACAAAGAGAATTAAATGGGAAATTAAATCAAACCTTAAGTCAGAAGCATTACAGTAATGAGATCATATTTTTCCCTTTACTTCCTTCTGCTTTATCTCCTTCCTGAAGTTCTTAAAGGAAGCAAATAAAAAACATGTTCTAGTGAACTTCTGTGGTTTTAGATACAGGGATGTTCAGTTAGTTGACCTCTTCTATGCATTCATACCACAGATGTACTGTATTATTCCTCTTTTGTGTTAGTCCAAAAGCACTCTTGTAAACCACCAGTACACAGAATATTATGACACCATCACACTGGGACAGCAAAATGGCTGTGGCCTGGGCTGGCCTCAAGAACGAAGTACCTTACCTCTTTGTTCCTTCAAGTCAGGAATATAGCACAGTAGAGAGGTGGTACATCAATCTTCCAGTCTCCTTTGCACTGAAAAGAGACATTTCTCTTCCAGGATCGGTTGCATAGCCATGTATAATAATCAAGTATATTTCTAATCAGAAATATATACATACTGTCTCCATAAAGTGACGTTCACACATGCAGCTCTTCTTAACATAAACGGGGTGGGTTTTTTGTTTTACTCATAGTATTTGCAGAGCCAAGGATGGCTCTACAAGCATTAGAAAAGCTAGTAAATTCTGGTCTACCTTTTATAATGAGAGCGATTTTTACTATAAACCTAAGTTCAAGTGTCTTCTGACAGTAAGCCAGATTTTCAATTTTTTTAGTTTTAATAGTAGAAATAAATTAAATAATACAACAAAGTCTAATACAGGAAGGGGACCCTTATTAAAACAAAATGGAACTTCATGTGTTTCTGACTGTTTGAGCCTGAGGCTTCTCCCAGGTGCTAGTAATATATTGGCAGCCAAAGTCAGGCAAAAGTTCAAGGAAACACTTCTCTGCTTTTAAAAATCTGACAAGCAAAACTTCCAGTTACTGTTTTGAATAAATGATTTATAGCCAACTTTCTTAGGAACAGTTATCTGTCAAGGATATTTTGCTGTGAGTCCACCTCTTGAAAAATCTGTTAATTAACTGCTCTACCCAGATAGTGAACAATTTAGTGAAATATTGCTCTCCCTTCCATTTATGGCATAGAGCTTTTTTGCATGATCTTAATCACAAAGAAAAAGTAGTCACTCAGTCTTGGGAAAAAACTTAACTTCTGCACTTTAATGCATCCACAATCCACTTTTTCTTTCCTTTGACTTTTACTGCTGTGCTTTCTATTACGTTCTATTATGCTGTAGTACAGCAAGAAGACTGGCTGAGCTACCGCTCTCCAGCCTTCACAAGTAGCCACAGCTTTGTCTGTGAGATTTTTTAATGTACTATTCAGAATAGTTCAGTTCTCTCTTTAAGATTAAAAAAAGGGTGTTGGTTTGTTTTTACAAAAATTTTTAATAAAAAGTGTAGAATGCATTGTTACAAATTATAAATGCTTTCTTGTGTGCGTAGCAAAAGTTAGTAACTTAAAGCAAGCTTATACTTGATTCATTTTAAGGCTACTTTATTCTTTTAAAATAATATGCAGAGGTCTTAATTTAACTGAGAATACACATACTCATATTATTTAAGGATAAGATTGTTTTAATGCATAACACTGTGCCAAATCCAGTATCTTATAATCATCACAGGACACAGGAGCTAGTAGAACAAAAAATGACGCATAAAATAATGAACACTTGAAAATGCATTTAGTTTACTGATACATGTAACCTCTACTTTCAAAACTTAATAATTGCAGTATTAAACTTACCTGATTTGAAGTTGGATTTTCACTGGAACAGCTATTTTAGTAAAATGAGTAGTTAAAAAGAAAATCAAAACACCTGTGAAGTTGTTTTCTCATGCAGAGATGAAGTTGTGTTCTAAACATTTGCTATATAAGAAACAGGCTCCTAAGTTCCCAAGAATGTTTTTTGCGTTTTGATCACACTTCAAAAATGGAGAAGAGACAACATACCCATTCACTGTATCGAACTGCATTCTGTGCATGAAGAATGTGTGTATGAAGCAGCATCCTGAAACTCTAAACAGAGTATCCATGGTACATTTTCAAGAAAAAGTCAATATAGTTGTCGATTTTTAGTCATTCCTCTTCCTTATTCAGCTACTGCCATCTGCACTAATGCTTGCTTGTTGCAGTTCAGAAATTAAGATCCCAGTTAATCAAAATCTTTCATGAGTTACCTCTGTTTTGCACTTAGAACCTCAGGATGAAGTCATGGATAACTTATGTGTTAAGTTCACACTGACTTATACACCTAAGCCACAGCATTTGCAACATTTTTCATCATTTTCAATATTTAGCAAACGTAGTCATTCTTTATTCTCCTGATTGGGTTAGATTTTTTTTTTTTTTTTTGGGGGGGGGGTGGGGAGTAGGGGGACGACCCTGTATAGCTCCTGTTAAATGACAGAGGTTTGCTGGAGATTTTAATTTTTTTATGGCTTTTTGTTTGCATTTTAAATGGAGGCACTGTTTTACAATCAACATCCCGTAACCCCTCTCAAAAGATGTGTGGCATGGTACAAGTTTGTGAGAAGTGATTTCTTAAATACCAGTATGACTAAAAATGGCATTAATGTTTGGCTTCTCTGGAACAGAAGACTTACCACTACAAAAGTAAAAGTGAGAAGGGCAGTAGGTAAATAATAACAAATTAAAAAGGGAAAAAATCTAAACTTAAGTGGGAAAGTACTAGGGAATATTTCACATTCTGCTTAAATGAAGACCAGAATTGAAGTATGATGATCTAATTTGCAGCTATCATCTTCCCCCCCCTTTTTTTTTTCGTTGAAAAGGGAGTGTTAGAGATCTCAGTGAGGAATGAGATAAAATAATAAATATAACAGTGTAAAACAAACTTGGTCTTTCACATTTGTACATTATTGGGTTGATATGCTCTCTATGTGTGTCTTCACCCATTCTTCAATCCGCAATAAAATATTTTTCTAGAGGTATTTACAAAATGTAGAATATATCCTAGGAGGGGTGGACTACACTGTGATAAAGTTCTAAGGAGATATTACTAAGTATTACCATATTTATCACTGGGCACTACTTTTGAGACTTCACAGAGGCAATCAACTAAGTGAAGAACTTCCTTTCAAATTCTATCCACAGACAAAGCAAATGATTCAACTAAAACATGCTTCTGAGTTCTTGGATTTATTCCCAGTTTAACTGGCAATTATTTAACTCTTTCTTGGTGGGATAATTTCTCCTAGTCTGGATAAAGTATTGAAATGCATTTTCAGATTTACAAAGGTGGATATTAAATTTACTTGGTCCTACAGAGTTCACAAATACTATTTTAACAATTTACAAAACATTGTTTTTAATCAAGGCCTAATTCTTTTTTATGTACAGTTGATGAGAACCACACCAGCAGCATGAAAAAGTACATATAGCCCATTTAAAATGCTCATAGTCTGATAAAGTTATATTTGTAATAGGAATTACCGTATTTGCAATTCCAATTTTCTTCCTTTGTTTTCTTACCTGAAAATTTGGAGGATTTTTTTTTTTTTTAATCAAATAGGTCATCTTCTGACCACATGAATGAGAAATGGACTTTAGCTAGTCAGTTAATTCTGGATACAACTTTCCTTCCCCTACTTTTTGTAAAACTTGTTAAAGAAGAGGGTTTGCCTGAATAACCACAGACACATTAAACTACACTCATACCACTATGTCCAATGCAAAAATCACATAAAGGGATTCTAGTGCTTAAAACTCCTTCAGTACATGACTCAAGAGGTGCCTGGGTGAGCCAGCTTTCCTTGACTTATCTCCACTGACAACCCAATCAATGGATGGGGAACCCTTCTATCCCACAAAAATCCTGGAAGAAGTCATCTCCTTGCGCAGAGCAACTGAATTTCACTGTTAATACATTCTCATACCCTATTGTTGAGATCCACTTCATTAGATCCACAAGTGGATGAAATTAGAAAAACTCCAGTATTTGTTTTTTGAGCTAACTTTAACATTGCTTACTAAAACCCACATTAAACATTGTGCTTTCCTGACATGAGTTAACCATCTTGGACAGATAGGAAAAACCTCCGCCTTGGAAGGGAAGAAACATGGCAGAGTGAATGATGTTTCTTCAAGTGGAATCATAGATAAGGCTTCTGAAACGTCTTGGGAAAGATCACTCTAAAATCCAGTAGACTAACAGAACTAGAGGATGTTTCAGAAGTTTCCCAACTAATGAGCTTGGATTTAATCATTCCCTAATGAGTGTCCTCACAAATTAAAAAAAAAATATATTTTTAAATATGAGATAAATATGTTTGTGGAATATTTAAAAATTGAGAAATCTTGAAATTTTTACACCATCCTTCATTTGGTTGTTGGTTTCTGTTATAGCTATTCAAACTGCTGGACTTCTGCACTATAACCATAAGTACTTTGGAACTAGGAACACACCCATTGCCAATGAAACATGAAAAGAATGGTAAAAATAAATAGTTAAGAGAAATCCTAGCTAAAATAAAGAGGGAATAATGACCACAAAACAAAATGTTAAACTCCCAAAATAAATTTGAACAAAACAATAAGAAAAAAAAAAACCAAACACTACTTTTTTCCCGGCTTTTCATGCTCAGAAAGAAGAACACCAAGATAATTTTTTATGAAATCAGTTGAATAAATCTTTTCCCTTCTCTCTTCTCAGGAAAGGAAATAAGATTTTAAATAAAAGCTTTTAAAATTAAAAAAAGATGTAATTTAAAACTAAATAGTACTGACCAAATAACGATGAAAGTGCAAGTGAGAAAAACCTGATTTTTTTAAATTATGAAAAAATTACATTAGCAATAAAACTAGAAAAGAGAAAATATTTCCTTCCTACAATGTAGTTCACCGCCAAATACATCAGCAAGTGGAGGTGGAAGGGTGGGGGGATTGTAACACTCTGATTCTTTGTAGTTTGCTGTATATGATGATTCTTCAGAAAAGCTGCAGCTAAGCAGCCAGGGCATACCCGCATCTGTGATTTGTCCTGGGTCTGCATCCTGCGTCTGAGGGAAGCTTGTGGCTGGAGGGGAGATTGCTCTTCTCCAGAGTCACATCAAACGCACACAGCTGGGCCCTGCTTTTGGAGCACCTGGTAAAACTGGCAATGGGGCAGAAACATAGCAAGCAGCACACCTGCAGCAAGGGTGCAGTGTAAGAGACGTGCTGTGAGGAGCACGAGGAGCTGAGCATCAGTAGTAACAGATAGAAGGTGACTTTCTAGCAGACCCCAGGGAATATTTGGTGTTTTCCCAATCAAAGATGCGGGGGATTGTTGCTGGATGGGACCCACAGCAGCTGGGCAGGACCTCCTTTTGCACCTTTTAAAAAGTTAACTTCTAGGTTATTCTTTTCTGTTGTTGTAAAACTCCACTTGAGACGCTGGACACCTTCTGCTGTGCTCACTCCAAAGGAAAGGAGGCAAATGACAAAACACTTGGTATTGAAGCATTTCTCAACAGCAGCCGTCTCACACCTGGAAAGCACAAAATCTCATAACAGTCTAGAGAAAACAGTTATGATTACAGATTTTCTTTGGGTTTGTTTTACTGAAGATCATGCCTTGAAACTTTCCTAGATCTTTGTATGTACCTTCTGTTACAAACATATGATGATTCATGCCAACATTAACCCAGTGTTTACTATATATAAATATATATAACCTATGTATTTATTTATACATATTAAAAATTGTGCATTGTGTATAAACACATACATATATTTATATATATAGCTTTCTATATTGAAATTAATATTCAGCAATAAAACATAGATTCACTAGAATACAGTTTTACTGTATGTCCAGTTTGTGATGTCTTTTGGCATTGAGAATTTGTCTATTTGATACATAAGGATTAAAAGCTTTACTGGAACAGAATCCTGTCTGATAGCTTTAAGAGGCTTCTCAGGCTGTGGTTTGGAAACCACTGAAATGAATGCCATGAAGCAAGTCAGGCAATTTTAAAATAAAATTAAGTGTCGTGTCTATTTCATTTACATTAGATATATTTGTTGTTTAGAGGTATAGTCCCCTGGAAGAGTTATGTTTTAATAAGAACCATGGTTCACCATGCAGTTTTATCAGGATTTAAACTTTGGAAATATCCCTGTGGTTAAAGAAGAAAGCCAGAACCTCGCATCCTTCAAGCAGAGCCCTCAAGATAAGATTTAGGCCTTTGGCAGTCAGGATTGTTCTGGTTAGTAAATGATATAAGTACCTGAGCTTACTGATTATTACTAATACAGAAGCTGTTCTCTAGTTAAGTAGAGCTATTACAGCTTCTTTTTCAGTTGTGCAAATATTTTAACTGTCTGTGCAAGTCTGGCAGTTAGATGCTTGTGCAGGACACAATCTCGTAGAAATGTGTTTGAATTCTTTTTTCCCCTTTTTGATTCCAAAAGCTTTGAATTCAGAGCTGCCAAATGGATTCTCTTTTTTCTGGAAAGGAGAATTCAGAGCCCTTTATAATCCTGCAGGCCTTCCTGACCTATGAGTCTACTTGGAAGAAAGTGGCATTATGTGAAGTAATATGCGTATTATTTTTACTGACCACTTACTTATCTCCCTATTGGTTTATGATGGTTACCCATCACAGATGTAAGCAGATAATATACATTTGAAGCAAGCAGGCTAGCAATAGGTCAATTCACTATTTCCAAAGGAACAGATTATCCCTCTTCCTGTCAAAACATTTTGCCTTCACATTTACTACTGGAGAAGGACAAAGTCCAAGATGAAGAAATTTGTTCTGCAATGTCAATGCAAAGTTGCAGAAATAAAATTTTTCATCAGTAGACAACTAAAAGTATGGTAATGTTCACAGCTGTTACTTATGGTTTTCTCCAAGGACATCACTAAGTCACTCAGGCTGAGGAACTTCTAGCAAGTGTTTCCCCCATTAGTTTTTAATCTTGGAGCACTGGTGATTGCCTTTGGTAACAGGCTATTTCTACTGCTTTTTAAATCTTGGGATGCAGGAGCAGCTCTTTGGATCTGGTTGCTCGTGTTTCCTTGAAGCTTCCTTGAAGGAACTGAAATGAAATGGGTGCCTTTCCTTCTGTTTGTGTGATACAAGTTCTACAGGCTACACATATAAACGGCATAGTAAACACTGCTCCTACTTAAAACAAAACTATACATAAGAATGGCCCAATTAATATATTAAGGAGCTACAGTGTCTACAGGAAATCATCTGGATTCAAAAAACACAAAAACAGAGAAAAAAGGTGACTTCAAACAAGTGATTCAAGACTATATTTTAAAATACAGATGAGGACATTCAGTTTCATTAATCTATGTTTAGAGATTAATAACCCCATATCTGTTAATCCACATTTAAAAAGCTCAGTAATCTAATCAGTCTCAATAGTTCTAATTAGCAGCTTCTCTCATTACCATCCAGAACGGAAATAAATACAGATGCTGAACTTAAGCACCTCTTAAAATACTAGCATTAGTTTTTTAACTTCTGCAGGAAGGCACTTTGAGCTTTTGTCTTTTTAGGAACAACTTTATCTTCAGCAATATGTAATTATCCACAACATTGTAGTGTATGAGCATAGATGCGAATGTTTTCCTACAGCAGAAATAGCTCAGGGGAGAAACAATGAACTAAGTATTTGCTGTAACTCTGTCTCCTATTAACACACTCCTTTGGGATCTTAGAGATGTGGATTTAGATTCATCTGAAGAGTGGTATGAAGCCTCATTTCCACACTAGGTGACTATTCTGTGTTTGCAGAAGGAGTGGATCTGAACTCTGCAGATCCACTGTGCCAAAGAGAAGAAGCCAGAATAATTTGGACAGGATGTGGATTAGTGTTTACACTGATGTGTGTAATTTCTGTGGCTCAGCCCATCTCAATTGTGCCATTGGCATGAGATGTCCAAGTGGCAACAAATGCATATGGACTTGGCAGCCGTCCTCATGCCTAAACTGTCAGACATTTAGATTAATCCTGCCCTCACTATGTTGGAGTGTAAACAGCAGACAAGAAATCTGTAACGAAGGCAGCAACAGTCTGCACCAGTAACTGACCAGTATAGACTCTGCTCTTCTGCAGATCCTGAGAGCTGGGCTAATGACAGTGTATGATTGATAATTACATCTGTTCTTTCTCTTCTGTCTGCCTGTTCAGCAGAAAGTGCCTTGGCTCACTGCAAAGACAGGGAGAGCTTACTTTTTACATGCAGCCACACATGTTTTCAAAGGTATCATTTCTCCTACTGGAAGGGTATAACTTTCTGATGAAGTCATTGACATACAACTTGAAATATGATACCATATGGAATCTGTTCTTTAGATTTCACGCACTTGTCACAAGAATGACTTGTGGCTTTTTGTTAACTTCTGTTTCCAGACTTGTCAGTCTTAAAATAAAACACCTTTTCTTATATATATCACAGTGGCTTCACTACTCTTAACTGATTTAAAATGTCTCTATATCGTGTCATTTAAATTATCTATTAGAAACAAAACACTTGCTTGGTCAAGTATGTTCAGATCCTTCTGTTTTACAGTGTAACACTGCAGGCTGATAGGCATTTATCACTTCAGAAGAATCTCTTGTAAATCAGACTGAGACCAGCCACCTAATTTATCATTATGTACAATCAAAAATTACAGTTTATCTAATACCAAGAGCAAAGCTGCTTTTCTATAGGTTTTTTTCATAGCTCTCTTAAATTAAAAGAGGCTTCCTTCACTTTGATAATATGTAAATAATAAATAAAAGTGTCTGCTTATACTTTTCTTACTAGCTTCTGTAACCACCCTATGGTGATGAAAACAACTATCATCTGCTAACTTGTGTAACTGGCATGGTTTTAAGAACTCTGAAGCCCTGCTTCAAGGCATGACTAAATGTCAACAGAAAGGCATATTTCCCACCTACACAAGTAGGCTCGTAAATTGCAATTCAATTGGAGGAATACTTGGAGTATATTTGTTCTCATTAACAAGAATTTCACAGCCTATTTCTATGAAAAGATAGAAAAAAAAGTCTAAAAGTTTTAGATACCTAAAGCAGGACTTAGCAAGAGACTACTATGTCTTTGTGGATGAATTTGTCACCACCTGAAGACTTCTTTCAGGTGCCATTAAGACCAATATTTACTGTAACGGGTGACCTTAAAGGTTGTAAGTTACCTAATTACCTAGTTATTCCGTATATGAATAGAAGTGTGATACCACTAATATGAGGTTGGCTACTGCTCAGGGACCTTGAGCAGGCTCAGCCACCCTTGATATGCCTGATCCTGTTGGTTATTTGGAGCACATGTTCCTGAAGCATATTATTCCCAGCAAAACACAGGAGTTACCGTTGCCGTCTCTGCAAACAGAAAGGCATGAAGTAGTGGTACTGCTGCTTTGTTTTCCATAGTTATGGTCACCTACAACATGCAAAGCAGGTTTCACCACTTCTTTTCAGATGAATTCAAACCTGTATCTTTCATATCCCAAAGAAGCGTACTAACACTTAAGCTTACAGGCAGTCAGGCTGGAGAAAGGAAAATTGGACATGTTCTTTCTCCCTTGCCTTACGGAAGATAAAAGATTAAGGAGAGAAAAACCCTAGGCTGCATAAAGACAGCACGAGAAGGAATATGAATCAGCAACTAAGACATCAACAGGCAAGAGACAGGTTTAACATTTTATTGATGACCATAAATTTTAAGCTTCTAAACCCATCTTCCTTTAGAAGAGACTTCTGAGCTCAAAACTCTATAGGACAAAGGTTATTTCCTCCGTACTGATGTGGGAATTTGATACAGGCTGACTGCACAATCACTGCAGTCTTTTTGTGGTTGCCAGGCCTAGAAATCCAAATGTTCCATTTGATATGTGGTTGTTTCAGCTCCTATATCATCCTACATGCCATACAAAAAAAACAACAGCTAAAAAGCTCCCTTTGTTTATGTATCTGAATTCAGCAGACGAACGGCCTAAAATGTAGGCATCTAATCCTTATCACTTAACACTTTAATGAATCAGATCATAAATGACTTGCTCAAGATCACACAGGAAGCTTATGCCAGTAACTGAAACGCTGTTTTCTCATGCTTGGTCAGGTGCTTTACCCGACACTGAATTTACTTACTAAAAGCACCAGAGAGTTCACTTATACTGATACAGCTATGCAAAACAGAGATGTATCACATTAGATTTATATGCACAAGGAAGACTGCAACCATCCTTGTACTGTATCACTAAGATATGTGACCATGAAGGATGACTTCCTGAAGAGAAAAGAATACCCACTACTTTCCCCATGAACCCTGCTGAGAATCACAATTAATGTGGAGTTTGTGATGAGAATTCCTGACTACAGAAACTGGAATAAACACCCAGCCAGTTTCATGAGACAACTAAAGTATTCTTCGCACTCCCCACATCTGCCAGATTTCTCTATCCTGGATCTTCAAATTCACTGCTGTTAGCCAGCCAGCAAAGGTAATTTTTTTCTGAAGCTTGAATTCTTTAATAACAATGTAAGAATAAGCGCTGGCAAGACCAACACAATAATAATGTTCCAGTAGCCAGAATAAACGCAAATGAACGAAAGAGCCTCCACCTGAAACGCTCCATGTCACATGAAGCTAGCAGTGTGAGAAACTTCTGCTTTTTGTTTTAGCCAATTCCAAAAACCTATGGCTTCCTCAGATGATTCAACAAAAAAGTACTAAAGAAGGCAGGGAGGAATATGAGATAAATGTTGTGAATCACACCTAAAATTTCCTCCTTTTCAGCACATGACACAGGCATATTTGAGGGAAACCTAAACTGAATGAATGGTGGTTTGCCTGTACTGCTCCAAATGCACAGTGAACTTGTTTCTATCTTCTCATTTAGTTTATAGGAAATCTAGGTGTGGGTTCTGCCTTTGCCAGCAGGATTTCCT
This sequence comes from Falco rusticolus, assembly GCF_015220075.1. NCBI lineage: Eukaryota > Metazoa > Chordata > Aves > Falconiformes > Falconidae > Falco > Falco rusticolus. The sequence continues at coordinate 73,462,803 of NC_051189.1, read as the reverse complement.
GTAAGACTGTTCTAAATAACAAGTTCAAAGCTTTTCCACAGTGGTTGGGTGCAAGGCATTTTTCTTTACACTGCTTTTAGAGCTTTTTCTCTTTTTATGTCACAATTAAATAGTGACTGAAATGGAATAAGACTCCCCAGTTCAGGATTTGACCAGTGAGTTCCATTTGCTGCTCCATCAAATACGTAAAACTAAAGCTGTTGCATACCCCTCCTTACGGAGTTGTTTTGAACACTGTGCTTGATACACTGGGTCTCTTTCCTTCCTCTCATTCCCCGAACACTGTTCCATAAACGTTCATCTGTCCATTCACACAAAATGCAAGAACTGCAGGGCAAAGCTATGAAGTCAGTGAATTTTCTGTGGCCTGACTGTTAGGGTACTGCCTGGCCACGTACACACTTGACTCTCATGTAGAAGGGGGCTTTGGGGACTGTTCCCAAAATGCCAACTATAATTCAGCTTAATCAG